>NC_055977.1:17039041-17056541 GCF_018492685.1 Alosa sapidissima
TCTCTCTCACTTCTCTTTTCTACTCTTCACGCCTCATCCCTTGAACTGGCTGGCACTGGCAAAGCCTGTGTATGTGTATGCATGTGTGTGCGTGTGTGTGTATGTGTGTGTGTGTATGTGTGTGTGCTGCCAGGGGCCTGGCAGAGAGAGTGCCACTGATGGCACTAAATCATGGTAATTAGGCGATAGACGCACCCCTGTGATTAGGGCATCCTGCTCGGGCGAGTTGCTGCCGAACGCACCAGAGGGACCAGCTTCCAAAAAAGACGCAGAGAAGAGGATGGTAGGAGGAGGACGTAGGTAGAGAGAGAGAGAGAGATATTAGGAGAGAAAGATGATGGATAGCTGATGAGAATGTGTGAGAAAGAGAAATTTGGAGAGATGGACAGAGAGGGAGGGAAAATAAATAATAGAGAGAACAGAGGGAGAAAGTCAGTGAGAGAGAGAGAGAGAGAGAGAGATGAATAGGGATTGTTGTTACCTTCTCATCAGGATAACGATAAACAAACCCCTCGGCAAATTAACACAGTCCAGAGAGCTGGGCAACAAATCCATAGTCACGATATCTCATTCCCCATGCAGACCATGAATACTGACCACCCCATCACACTGCAAAACACGCAGTAATTTTAGTACAACATTGTTTCTAATTCCTACATTGCTTGTTTCACTGTTGAATTTGTCTCAGGTAATAATCTATTGTGTTGTTGTTTGTTAGATCTCTTCATTGTTTGTTATTTCTCAGGCTTAATGAACTGACAGCAGCAGCCTGGTCTAGTCTAGTAGAAGGTGCGGAATGATGAAATTTAAAAAAAAAAGAAAGAAAATTGGACTTGGACTAGTAATGAAGATACAGTGCCTAGAAAAAGTATTCAGCCCCATGCTAAAGTTGACTAAAAAGAGGAATAAAAAAATAAACATCTTTTGGACATGGATCTTAATGCCTTAATTAAAAAAAATTATTTTCCTACCTCCTACCTTTAAGGACACCAATTTTCTTCGTGAATGAATAATGTATCGCAAATAAATAAATGTTCTTCATTAAAATACAGGTTGCATGAGCTCAATGCAAATCAAACCAGCTAATAGGCTAACTGAAATACACACCATGCCAATCTCTAGAATAAAAATCTGCCTGCCTCTATGGGAATTCAACATAAGTTTAACATAGGGATATGAATAATTATGCACCCTGTATTTTATTAAAGAAGATTTATTTATTTACGATACATTATTCATTCACAAAGAAAGTTGGTGCCCTTAAAGGTTGTTTAAAGGTTGTTTAAAGGTTCTTTTTAGTCAACTTTAGCATGGGGCTGAATACTTTTTCAAGGCACTGTATCTCCCCAGGATGGACCAACCTGTAGTTAAAGACTGTGCTGACCAGTGGGCATGTTATAGATAGCACTGACCAATCAGTTAAGTGAATGAAGACTACACTTAAGATCCTGATCAGTGTCGAAAAGTCTGCCTTTTAAGCTTTGAGATGACGACGGGCTTTGAGTAAAGCTGAGTTGCTAAAATTGACTCCGCTCTGTCATACAGGCATCATGACCTCTCATGGCCCTACGCTGCCCTGTTTGTCATGATATTATGTAGGAACGACCTATCCTAACCTATAAGTATGAATGAACAACAACAAAAGTACACCATAAAGATTGTAGAGCCTAAGTGCTAACTCTAACAGAGAGGGGTTTGGGAAGCCCTGTGTCTGATTCAATGCTCATATATATCTGAGCAGGTCGCTGATTGCAGTATGTAGTTCTCTGTAATGTCATTGTCATCTGCTAGAGATGGAAGTGTGTGTCCCATTCTCATCACTGACCCGCATCAGGAACCAGAGAAACAGTGATGGACCCGTTGACCACTTACTCACAGACACACATGCAAACACACACACATGCACACACACACACCTGCACATGCACATGCACACACACACACACACACACACACACACACACACACACACACACACACACACCAGAGAGATAATGCTGATGGACTCAGTGACCATTTACAGGGTCATGTGAAACAACATTCCTGTGCTTCGACAACCAGATGAAAATGGATGCCCTCATTGCACACACCCACACACACACCCACACACACACACCACACACACACACACACACACACACACACACACACACAGTCTGATATATTGACATACACATACACACACATGCTAACATGTGTGCCCATGTTTTCATGCCATCGTCAACCTTTCCACCTTGCTCTGGGGGTAAACACAAGAAAAAAAAACACATGTCATTTTGTTTGTGTATGTAGGACTTGCGTTTTAATATAAGGTACTGTGTGACTTGTTTACAAATGCAAGGCAGTGGTGTTACATGATTCCCCAGGCCTACAGTGAAAAGAAAATAACACACACACACGCACGCACACACACACGCACACACACACACACACACACACACACACACACACACACACACACACACACACACACACACACACACACACACACACACACACACACACACACACGGGTGCATTCACCTATGTCTGATTGGTTGACCTTGTTTTGATGACTGAATCCAGTTTGCTTTTATATTGTATAGTATCATGTTAAGATTTTTAGGAGGGGGCAATGACATTCCAAGACAAATGTAATAGATTAGCTCATTACAGATGTGCGCAGAGCTGATTGAGAGATTGATTGCTTCTGTCTAACGAGGGGGCCTGTCGTGTCATCTATAATCCCTGCTCCCTAACAGTCTCATCTCCTATACACTGTACTCACTCTCCGTCATTCACACACACACACACACACACACACACACATACACACACAAACACACACACACACACACACACACACACACACACACACACACACACACACACACACACACACACACACATTCGTGGAAGGCAACAGAATTAAAGCTTAACCTTGAAGTGTAAGGAAAACAGTTAGGGTGTCTGTGATGAATTTGATGACCCCCGTCCATTAATCTTAACCCTCATTGAGTGTCCTTTCATGGCATTGCCAATACTTCACAGAGGAGAGTGTGTGTGTGTGTGGGGGGGGGGTAATCACTCCTGAATCCCTCATTGTAATCCACGCAAAGTCTACAGAGAACAATAGCCGTGAGTTATCAATACAACAGAAATCGGACTAATGTCACTCCTCATGTCTCTGTAGGGAAGAATTAATCACAGATGAGCATGTGGCTAACCTGTTGACCAGTGCCATGATGATCTACACGGCCAGCCTGCCCCTCGTCTGCGGTCCTGATCTGAAATGAATGAACGAGCGACTGCCCAAACGAGTGAGTGGAGTGAGCGGAACGGGTCTCTGCCAATCTGGGTCACACACGCGCCATCTGTCTTGACAAGATTACTAGGGGAGTAGGACAAGAAATCCTTTCTCTTTGGCCAGATTAAATATGAAATATAGGGCAGCAAAGAAAGAGAGAGAGAGGAGAGAGAGACACTTTCAAAACCTTATTTGAAAGATTTTTATATATATTAAAAATATGTATCAGTTTAATGATTGAGTCCCCCAGAGTTTCCTATGGTCCTAATGTCCTCCATTGCTCACCATTATACCCAAACAGATACATTGTCTGTTTGCTGGTCATACGAGAGAGGGAGAGAGAGAGATAGAGGTAGAGAGTGAGAGGGAGGGGAGGGGGGGGATGGAGGGATGGGTCTGGAGGAGAGACAGGGATTGTTTCCTCCATGCCTGTCTCTGGCCACAGGTCACGGGGGTTAGCTCTGAGCGCAGCAGGGGGGCGGCAGGGTCCGCCGCCTCTCGCCAAGAAGACTACAGTGCCTCTGCTCTTCTTTTTGTGCGATAGAGGAGGGGTTTTTCTCTTTCTCTGTCAAATGCTGTTATGGTTAGTCCCATGAGTTAGGGTCTGTTTAGTTTTCACTATTTAAGAGAATGTCTGAATTTTGATGTAATTGTTTTAATAATTTCAACTAGTATTCACGTCACTGAGACACTGATTGCAATGCATACTGAATTAAAATTGAGTATAGAAAATAGTTAATGTGCTTAAGAGAAAAAGAGAAAGAAAAGCAGCACATTTTTATCGGTGCATGTGTGTGTGTGTGTGTGTGTGTGTGTGTGTGTGTGTGTGTGTAACAGAAAGATTACATGTATGTAAGGGAACATGCATGAGGTGGTCTCAGAGTACAGATGTGAGAATGGATTCTGACAGGTCCTGAGACGAAAGCCTGGAATGAAAGTCGATGCTGTCGCCATGGTAACCAACCAACCCCCCCCACACACACACACACGCACACACACAAACACACCACCTCTCTCTCTCTCTCTTGCTAGCTTTCTCCCTCCGTCGATTTGAGTGGTGTTTCTTTTGATGAGGCGCTCTCACAAAATGGCAGTGGTTGCCTTTTCCTCTTTTTCTTTCTCTCTTCGGCTCTTTCCTCGTCCTCTCTCTCTCTCAGACTGTCATCTGAAGCTGCTACAAGTCTCTCACTCGTCAAGTCCCCACTTTCATTAGCAATAGTTCAAACACAGCCTCACTTTCTCCATGTACTCTCTCTCTCTATATATTTCTATCCTTCTTCCATTCTCTCCCTCTCCCCCACTCTCGCTCACTCTCCTTTAGATACACCAATGAAAAAGAGAGAGCAGTAGCTTAGAATGTCATGCCCACGAGGTCTAAATAACATGAGCTATGAGAGCTCATCAGGTGTTAGATAAGTATGAATGAACTCAAACGCAGTGACGCTCACAGGACCGTGGTCAGCATGCTATCAAGTGACTGAATTATGCGCTTGGAAAACCATTTGCATTTTTTTTTTCTCACTACACATACGTCTCTGTCTTTGGTGTGGCGCTAAGAGAGCTGTGGAATGCTAGCTGCAGGTTGGGGCTTTAACGTCATTGGGGAAGTTACTATCATAACAGCAGTCATTTTCTCTGATAAGAGTGAAGATGAATTGAGCGAGTTTCAAGTTCCAAGAATTCCAAGGGCCCTTTTTGAACATGTACTGTAGGATGACAGAATATCGACAGTGTTTGCCTGACAGAGCGCATGTGTTTATTTCTGGGAGCAATTGTGGTCCTCCGTGTCTGTGTGTGCTTGTTTCTGTGTATATATGTGTTTGCATGTGATTGTATTGACTGTAATGGTCCAGATGTTGTTTTTTCAGATTTTGGATGGTCCAGAATTTTTTTCTTCCAATATCTATTCATACTTTAGCAGACATATGCACATTAGTTTCCATTAAACCGACTGCCAGCTTCCTATTTTGTCTCCATCTTTTTTCCCTCCTTCGTGGCTGTCAAAATCTGCCAGGTGACGGTGGATGCAATGTGACTCCTGATTAGTTGCTCTGGCAACCCCCGTGAACGTTCAGCGGTGGTCATGGCAACAGCTGATGCACAACGATCTTGCCGAGCAGATTATTCAGATTTCGATGGCGTGTGTGTGTGTGTGTGTGTGTGTGTGTGTGTGTGTGTGTGTGTGTGTGTGTGTGTGTGTGTGTGTGTGTTGGATTTAGATGGTGGTTGGGGGTGTAGTGGCATGAGAATATGGAGGCGGATTGGCGAGGCGCTCACCAACAGCCAGGAAAAGCAAACGATGATCAGTAATCCTGCATGTTGTGTGTGTTCACCCAGCACCTCCCCAACACACACACACACACACACACACACACACACACACACACACACACACACAAACCTCACCACCATGGTTGGCTCTCTGCATTCTTTCCACCTATCTTATTTATAAGCAGCCTTGTTTCCTGAGAACAGCATCGGGGCTGAATTCACACAGGCCTAAGGGGCTCCTAAGTTTGTCTTCTTTCGAGGCCGTACCCCTGGGCGATTTTCCACCGTGTTTAATGCAGTAGAGACCTCCTTCAGGGAAGCGGGACCAGTGGAGGGGCTGCTGATGTCTTTACATCCATCTCTAACGTCAAGGGGAGCAGCCTGCCCCGGTTTAGCTGGCAGGGTCCCAAATCGCTTTGTTCAGATGCCAAATTCTCTGCTGTGAGACTCGTTGCAAAGTTGTATGAAAGCATTTGGTTCGTCTTCATCATATCACTAGGTACCACTGGCCTGCTCTACATTGTTTAATGTGTCTGTGCTCCGATGGGTGCAGAGTAGGGGCACTTCCGACTCATTAGTTCTGTATTCAAATGATATAGAACCGTTCCGAGGCTCCAAGAGAGAGAACACCTGTTCTCCCCCACACCTGCACCACATCCTCCCATTAACATCAAGAGAAATAGCCAGCTGCATGCAGCAACAGATTCAGCACGAAAAATGTGAAAGATTAGCCCAGAAAGACAGAGGAAACGAGATGTGTACTTTGAAGTTGTGTGTCTTACTGTGGATTCATGTCTTGCACCAGATTGGCGTGAACAGATCTCCAGCTTCCAATTTCACATGTTTTATTTGTGGATTACTTTACTGTTCACCTAAGTGGAATGGCTGTGCGTTTCGGTTAACGCTGGAAGTGTCTGACCTCTGATATCTGGACCAGGACTCGATTAGCCAACATCACAGCCACTCTTAATGACACTCTGTCCTCACCACCACCTTGCCTCAGGTAGTGAGTGTTCGCCCAGCACCTCCCCAACACACACACACACACACACACACACACCTTGCCTCAGGTAGCAAAAGAGATGCAATGGAGGCGTACTGCTCTGAGACGCAACTTCACACCACAGACCCCATTTCACTGCTTTCCCGAATACCCCTAGTGGGATGCAAGCGCCAGGCACCAGTCCAAAATCATTAAAGGCAGTTATGTGTGTGTTTGTGTGTGGTGTGTGTGTGTGTGTGTGTGTGTGTGTGTGTGTGTGTGTGTTTGTGTGTGTGTGTGTGTGAACAGACAGAGGATAAGAGGAGGATGATATACATGAACCTTCCTGTATTAATTCATACCCTATGTCGGAGGAGAGGTCAACGCAACCCCGCCTGCCAAAGCTTTCATGTGTAGAGAGCATTAGTGGAGATTTATGAAGAAACTCACAATGCCTCACACTGAAAGAGCTTAGGCCCACTTTTAATCACTGGACGAAAGGTAGACCCATAAACCACAGCCATACTCGACTCTAGAGCTAACTTGCACATTTACTTTCTTGCTTCTTGTCCAGTGTGTGTGTGTGTGTGTATGTGTGTTTGTGCGTGTATGTGTGTGTGTGTGTATGTGTGTTTGTGTGTGTATGTGTGTGTGTGTGCGCGTGAGTGTGGATGAACTCTTGTCTAGTTGCTCTAGGTGTAATGCCCCCCATTTTCTGCTGATTCATTGTCCCCCAAATGGGACCCATCCCCTTTCTCTATTCTGTATGAGCTATGTGACCCAGGGCTACACCTGCACATGGTAAACTATGTCTGCGTGTCTGGCTGGGCGGGTGTGTTGTCTCTAAAATTAACGACTGCCCTCTCTCTGTCAAAGGCACTCGCCATTCCTTGAATGAATAAGAAAAGGTGAGACTGGGGCATTGGTTTTCAACAACAAAAAGAGTCCCGCCAAGTAGACAAGAGAGAGGGCGGGGGGGGGGGGGGGGGGGGGTTGTGAGGTAGCAGTCTGCCGTGACCTCATCACCGGGGTGCCTGAGGGTGTGTAAGGAGACCATTGAGTGGCAGACCTCAGAGGGGTCACACACACACACACACACACACTGCCCCCCTACACCCACACCCCAAACACACGCTCTACCCCTTCCTCAACTCAATCCCCCACAGTCACCCCCTCCACCGGGGTGTCTGACGAGAACTCTCTCCGACAGGCGCATCAATAATCCAAACCTCCAACGCCCAGCTTTCGCTCCTGATCTGCTCAAACTCCCCCTTCGACAAGAGATGGAGGGAGGGGACGAGGGAGGGGAGAGAGACTATTATAAAAAATAAACGACAAATCCCAAAGGGCAGGCTGCAATAAATGTCACTCCACATCAGAGGGAGCAGGTTCGTGGAGCGAACAGCATGGAGAGAGAGAGAGAGAGAGATGCAGGAGCGGGGGGACATTCACTCTTTTTCTCACTCTCTTTCTCTCTCTTCCTCTCTTTCCTGGACTCGTCTCTGCCTAACCTCAATAGAGAGGGACAGCCAGAAAAAAAAGAACTAGAGGAAGGCAAAAAAAAAAATTAGCATCGCTTTTGGCTTCGACCTTATACTCTTTTCTTCCAGACACATATCCATGTTGTTTGGGTTCATGTATTTGATCACATATGCTACATAGCCATGTCAGACGCCTTTTTCACCCATCACCTTTATCAAGAGGTTGTATCATGATCAGCATGAGCAATTTGTGAATTGGAGCCGGTCTGAATAACAAAATCAGATTAAATGAGGGATTTAGCTATCGTGTGACCATGAAATGATTGATCAATATAAAAGTTTTTTTGGCAAAGGAAAAATACTGATTTTACACCCATAGAGGCATTGAATTGAATTGGGTTGGAAATGCATTTTTGAAATTTAAGTCAGATCTCTTTTTGATTATGGTATTGATCAGTATGGCCTCTAAAACTATTTTTTTTCCCTGTTGCCGGCTCATTTGTCATGTTATCAGCAAGAAGAGAGAAAAGAGGGCCAAAGAAAAGGAAAAAAGAGATGGAAGGAAAGAGAATGCATTCAGCTGATGAAAACAATCTTGCACGTTTGGCCGGCGAGGAGAGAGAGAGAGAGAGAGAGAGAGAGAGAGAGAGAGAGAGAGAGAGAGAGAGAGAGAGAGAGAGAGAGAGAGAGAGAGAGAGAGAATGAGCAGGGCTCGCTTTACCACTCTGGAGAACGATGTCCGTTGTCATGGCAGCGACGTCTCACTCGTTTCCGTGGGAACAGCGATCCAAATCCTGTCTGACTGAGTCCTGTTGCAAGCTCGAGTTTGGCCCTAGGCAAGGGGTGTGGGGGGGGTATGGTGGAAAAAATGCAACAGAATGGCAAGTTTACCCTAGAGCGTGGAGACTGACCTGGAAAAGACTAGTTGTGTCTCTCCCCCTGGTTTATTGATACATTTTTGAAGTGTCCCTCATATGAAGCACTGAGGCCCAGTCGCCCAAGCTAATTAAGCTGACCACCAGCAGAGATGGTCCGTGGTCACGGTCGCAGTTGCAGTTGCTCTTATCTGTGTTCTTATCTGTGCAACTGACCATGTGCTGTGGCAACGGGTGCAATTTTGTTTTATGTCAAGGCAAAAGCTCATCGGCTTACATCTTCATTTATTCATAAAACTCAGACATCGTTGGCTCGGTGCCACTGCCTCTTCATAATTAGTGGCCATGCGCACCCTGGCACAGACAAATATGCAGAAATATGCAGCCGAAAGTCATGAAGCGAGAACTGGCGGAACGGGATCACTCCATCATCTTCCCTATGAAAACACTCTCATCTCCACTCTTCCTCATGTCTGTCAGGACCATGTCATTAGTTGGGGGCGGAAGGGGGATGTGGGGGTTGGGCCTGGGGGCCTCAAACATCGTCAGCTATAATCTTAAACACAAACTCATGTGTGTGGGGGTCCTTCCAGTGAAAGCAACATTAGTCAGCCTCTTTTTTACACTCACACCCTGCCTGCACGAATGTCAGCATGTTGTGTGTGTGTGTGTGTGTGGGGGGGGGGGGGGGGGGGTATGGGGACTTGTTATTGGCATGTTATTCAGCATACGGGTGAGGTGTGTGTGTATGGGGTTGGGGGTTGGGTGGGTCCTGGAATGTTCAGGGCCTCTGGGTTGAGGATGTTGGGCTGGGGTGGGGTGAGGTGGGGGTGTTCTTTGGCTCCTGGGGCAAAATCTTTCTTCCGTGTCACATTCAAATGTACCGCACCTCCCCAGCTCTGCTCTGGCCTTTGAAACCGGATTCCGACACATGAGACAACACAGTGCGGGTCCGATGCGAGGGTGGCAAGAAATGATTTTTTAACACACAACAAAAGCACATTGTGTCAGAAGGAATTCATCCTATGCCACACCGCGTATCCCATGATCCATAGTCCTTAAATTGCAGATTGTGTGGTTTCCCCCACAAAAAAATATGTTGAAGCGTAGGTAGGAAAAAAAAAGTCTAGATTACTTCAATTCTATTGTATGCATTTACTTCAGTGTGCTTGTGATTGTGCTTGTGTGTGTGTGTGTGTGTGTGTGTGTGTGTGTGTGTGTGTTGTGTCCTATCAGAACAAATTATTGCTCATGCACCTCCTGTTTTGGGCATAGACATGTTAGATTGACAGTGAGGGTATTGTTCAGATTGAAGACGCACAGTAGATGTCCTGTCCCATCCTGTCTTGTCCTGCTCCGACCAACAGTGGACAATCCTCTCGCTCGTTGCCAAACATTCTCCCTTGCTCCCAAGTCAAGCCAATCATTGGCAAAGCCCGAGAGGGCCTGGATGCCAGAGGAGAGAAGATGGCCATGTACCTCTTTGAGCGTGCGCACACACACACACACACACACACACACACACACACACACACACACACACACACATACACACACACACACACACACAGACACACACTGTCCCAGTAAGACACTGCAATCAGGAAGAGAGAGACAAGGGCAGAAAAAGGGAGAGATAGAGAGCCAAAGAGGGGAGGAAAGTCATATACAGTATACATTGTAATCAGAGAGAGAGATAGAAAAAAAGAGTGACACAGTATAGCAAAAGAGGGACAAAGAGAGCAACAGTGGAAGAAAGAGTGGAGCTACAGTATCTCTAACGATGGGGAGAGACAAAGTAGAGAAGGAAAGAGAGAGAGAGAAGGAGAGAGAAAGTACAGATCTTACATCTAACCATTAGCGAAAGATAGGGAGAGGGAATCTGGGGGTGGACAGTTGTTGCTGATCCCCCAGAGAGAGGGGAGGGTGAGGTGTCAGACTGCGCTTGGTATTATCTCAGCTCAGGCTTCTCTTCTTCGGTCAGCTCACCCCCACACAGTGCAAAGGAGTGTGCGAGTGTGTGTGTGTATTTGTATATATGTGTGACTGTGTGTGGTCATGCATGCAGCTGTTTGTGTGAGTGTGTTGCATCAGCATATTTTTAATGTGTTTTTGTGTCTGTGTGTGTGTGTGTGTGTGTTGTGTGGCATAACCATGTGTGTATGTGTGTGCGTCTCTTTCGCGCCTCTTTCAGGACACCGAGCGCAGTGTCCAATGTGACAGACAGAAAGCCCTTGAGCATAGAGCATTCTGGGTAATAGCCATGATGGTGTCAGGAAGATACAAGGGCCTTGTTGATTATTTCTCTTCTCCTTTTTTAAGCCCTTTGCGTTGCTTTCTGACTCCAAAGTCTCTGTGTGTGTGTGTGTGTGTGTGTGTGTGTGTGTGTGTGTGTGTGTGTGTTTGTGTGTGTGTGTGTGTGTGTGTGTGTGTTTGTGTGCCTGGCTCTGTAGGCTTTCAGTGCTGTCACATCCCACCCATCTCAGCCAAGGCTGTCTTGATGTCGTCATAGTCCTGAAAAGCTGTATGTGTGTGTTTGTGTGCATACTCAGTTGTGTCTCTTTGTGTCTGTGCATGTTTATGTGGGTGTTTGTATACTATTCTGTATTTATATGTGTGTGTGTGTGTGTGCGTGTACATGGGCATGTGTGTGTTAATGTGTGTAGGACAGTGGGTTGTGCCTTTTGTATGCTCTGGTGTGTATTTTTGTGGATGTGTGTGTGTGTGTGTGTACATGGGCGTGTGTGTGTTAATGTGTGTAGGACAGTGGTTGTGTGTTTTTGTGTGTGTGTGTGTGTGTGTGTGTGTGTGTGTGTGTGTGTGTGTGTGTGTGTGTGCGTGTGAAGGTCTCACCCTGGCCCATTACAACCTTCCACTGCTCCATCACACTGGTCTGTTGACAATATGCAAACATATCTCACTTTGAAACGGCTGCCAAAGCCAGAGAATGCTAATGAATTATTGTGGGTGTGGAAATGAATCCTTGGGGAACTACAGAAAACTCTACAGACGCTGAATATAAACATACTCTCACTAACCCCCCCCCCTCCCCCTCTCTCTCTCTCCCACTCTCCCTATTTCTTCCACTCCAATACTTGCTGCCTCACTCTTTCTCTCTCTCATTTTACACATAACCACACACACACACACACACACACACACACACACCCATTCCCAGAACCTTCATCACTCTGCAGCTCACCACCCCCTCTGCAAGCAAACCACTGGAGGAGAATTAGTGCGAAGAAAAACAAACAGAAATCCTCTGTGCCTATTAATCACCATTGCTCCTTGCTCCGATGCTGGGTGTGTTGCTCTGCGCGGACCCCGTTAAACATTGGTCATTTCCTGGGCCTTACGTCCTGCCTGTTCCATCATCATCATCACTCATCTTACTGTCCATTTCTGCATACTACATACATCTTCACTCTTCCCCCTCTTAGAACTTTCTAGAAAACTTGTTTTGTTACTGTGTAAATGTATGACAAAGCAGAACGAGTATTGTACAGTAGGAGTTATGTGAGAGTTGAATGACCCCTCTATTCCCTTTTCCTCTCGTACTGACCTTCTCTGTCCTCCTCTCTTTGTCCCTCTGTTTTTTCTTTCTTTTCTTTTCTTTCTTTTCTTTCTCTCCTCTGTGTGCCTCTCTGTCAGTGTACTGTGTACTCGCCCTGTGACTGGCACCATGTACAGTGTGCTCTTTCTATGTACAAGCTGAAGGGATCTGTGTGTGTGTCTGTGTGTGTGTGTGTGTGTGTGTGTGTGTGTGTGTGCGCATGTACATGTGTGTGTGTGTGTGTGTGTGTGAGTACTAGGCCCTCATCTGACCCGTGGTCAGCTCATGAGGAATGAGGCTGGCCCTCCTGTGGCTGTAGCCTCTGTTCTCAGGTCAGCGTCTGAGTGGACAGGCCCTGGTAGCCACCTAGGAGCACCAGTGATTGATGGCGCTGGGAAGAGTGTCTGCCGAGAGAAAGAGAGACGTTGCTTATGTTTCTTCCCATCAGGGGTCAACGCTAATAGCACTCTACCCACATCATTACCACACCCCTCCCTTGTCAACGCACACACACACACACACGCACGCACACACACACACACACACACACACACACACACACACACACACACACACTTTCCTTGCTTTTTTCCCCATACTGTTTGACCTGGGCTTAAAACCTGGACTGAGACTTCTCTCTGGGCGGCTCCAGCACAAGGTCACTATGTGCACGGAAGCCAGTTAACGCAGGCAGGTCTGTGGCGGCCGGTCCCTGAATAATTTACGGTGTCCGCACACATTCACTTAGCGTCATTAGCTTCCACTCCATTCGTTCAGACAGCCCACGCTCATTCATTATCATATCCCTGCTGAACACTTAAAGAGTGGCGGATTTCATGAATTTTATGGTTACATGTAACCTCAGCCGTTTTTTGACACGTAAAGGTCAGCCAATTCACAAGGCTTTTTGCTGGCGAGGCATTTTAAGAGCATATCGTATGAGGTGCTGTTGATCCGAAGCCAGCAGTTATGTTTCAGGGTTAACCTACTAGGAATGAATGTAGAATCATACCAATTAAAAGAATTAGTATGCATTACCAGTATTGCTTTTTTTAAACAGCCAATCTTACGTTGTCGTCTTTAGGTTGGGTAATGCCTTCCATTAAGATTATGTTATTTTAGTTAATGCAGTAAAAAACTGTTTTAATACAACATGGAACTTCAGGTTTACTTATGTGGTTATAGATAGCTTTGTTGAAAGTAGAGATGTAAAAGTCCGGCCTCAGAAAGTGAAAGTCCTGCCACATATTTACTCCAACCATTCACTAAGCCAGCTGATTCTAATTGGCACAACTTCTGAGCCAGGTAGATGAGCTAATAAGTGAAATCCCCTTTGTTAAGTGCACAGGTAGAAACAATACATGGTAGGACTTTTACTTTCTGAAGCCGGACTTTTACATCTCTGGTTAAAAGTAATGTAAGTTAATACTACCTGAAAATAAAACATAACCAGTGTTTGTGTTTTAACACCAGCTCTTAGTGTGTATGGTTTGGCTTTTGATTGTGTTTACATGTGCGGTGCCTTTTTAGTGTTATGTCAGTTTTGTATTATGTGTGTGTGTGTGTGTGTGTGTGTGTGTTAATGGTTTAGATGATAGGTTGTGAGCGCACAGTTCAGTGAGCATTGTGGCAGGGGTGGCATTGTGTTGGCTGCAGACTCAGTTGCCTGTGTAAGGCACAAGCCACCCTCAGGGCTCTCTCTCTCTCTCTCTCTCTCTCTCTCTCTCTCTCTCTCTCTCACTCTCTCACCCCTACTCTATCTCACTCTTACTCACTACTAATGGGCCTGTCCTTGTTTGTCTCTCTTGCTTTCTCTTTCGTTCTCTATCTCTCACTTTCTCTTTTACTCAATGTGTGTGCTTGTGTGTGTGTGTGTGTGTGTGTGTGTGTGTTTGTGTGTGTTTTGGTACTTATCCATCCCTGACCCTATTTCTCTGTCTTTTTCATCCTGTGTTTCTTTCTCTCTGCATGTGTGTTTTGTTCTTTGCTCTGCTCACCCTCCCTCCCTGTCTCTGTCTGTCTCCCTCGCACTGTATGGACCCTTTCAAGAGAGTTCCATTATCAGCATCATAGTTGGCCCCACAAGACTTCCGTTTTAACATTCCATATGTTATCTTAATGCAGAGGAAGTAGATTGGGAACCAAATAGAACGTTCAAGCATTGTTTTTGTTTTTATTGTTGAAAGGGTCTATATAAAATGTGTCCTCTGCATGTACATAGGCCTGTGTGTGTGTGTGTGTGTGTGTGTGTGTATGTGTGTGTGTGTGTGTGTGTGTGTGTATGTGTGTGTGTGTGTGTGTGTGTGTGTGTGTGTGTGTGTGTGTGTGTGTGTGTGTGTGTGTGTGTGTTTACTCTGCAATAGGGAGCGTCTCTGTGTGTCTGTGTGAGCTGATATGCGTCCAGAGAGAGTCTGAGGAATTTCTCCTCTCCTTTATTCACCCTTAGTCACAGTCATGCTGTTTCTCTGTGTCAAACCCAGTCATATATGGCTAGGCAGCATGTGTGTGTGTCTTTGTGTGTGTGTGTGTGTGTGTGTGTGTGTGTCCTCTGTCACACCACTGTCCCAGCAGGGTGTCGCTACTGCATAAAAGGGCCTGAATACTATGTGTGTCCGTGCTTGCTAGTCTATAAGATGCTCCTCAGTGCACTGCATTGCATTTCAGTTGACTCCTATGCAAAGATCAAAATACAGGATATTATTGTATTTCATGATGGTCACCATCTCGTATATTAATATCAAATTCTGGCCCAACAGTGGACATTTGTCAGTGACTACATCTTTGAGTCAAAATTGAGCTCATTTTGGCCTTATTATTATTTTTGGCCTTTGTTAGTGTGTACAGAGACACAGGTATGTTTCCACTGTGTTGAATGGAAGAAAAGCAGCTCAAACACAGTGTACTACAGTATAATAGTTGACTATTTGTGTGATGGAAGGTATTGGTATATTTTAGTGAAGGTGCTTACTAAATGTTAATAGGTCTTAGCCTGGAAAATCCAGACCCTGATAATCTAGAAAGATTAAGGGTCTGGCAAAGAACAATGTAATGGCCCAACTCGAGGGGCGGCAACAAGCATGCATTTAAAAATCTCACTGCACGCAATTGGATAACACTAGACCATGTTTACTCTGAATTATTTCGGACTTCGGCGCAATCGGATAACACTACGACCAATGTGTACTGTCCTCCAACGTTGCAGCACTGTCTTCATCGGTTTAGCTGGTTTCCCGGAATGTTGGGGTAAAAGTAACGTGCATCATTGCTCTTTGCCAGAGTGTCTCACAGAGACAATTCCATTGTGCTCTCGCGAGAACTCTGGATTTCCAGAGTAAATAGGTCTTGCCAGATAGTTTAACCCTGTTTAGATTAGGCAGACAATACCCAGCACATTGGTTGACGTCAAAGCAAGAGTCCCAACCTCTCTCAAATTCAAATTCAAATTCAAAGGAGCTTTATTAGCATGGCTGTTTGGATACAGTGTTGCTAAAGCCAGTGTTATAGATAACACAGTAGTCACAAAAGAAAGAAAATAGACATACAGCAATGCAGGTAAACATGTGGACACAGAATAAACAATAGCATATGAGTGTGTGTGTGTGTGTGTGTGTGTGTGTGTGTGTGTGTGTGTGTGTGTGTGTGTGTGTGTGTGTGTGTGCGTGCGTGTGTGGGTCCATGAGTACATACTGTATATATTTCTCTCTCTCTCTCTCTCTCTCTCTCTCTCTCTCTCTCTCTCTCTCTCTCTGTGTGTGTGTGTGTGTGTGTGTGTGTGTGTGTGTGTGTGTGTGTGTGTGTTGTCAGTGAAACATAACTGGTATGCAAATTCCCTCATCCTGGCTGACATAGTTGATCACTGTCAGCCAGAGGGACACTTGGACTTTTGATCTTTCACTTTCGATATCCATATAACAGGGAAAACGATGTCCTCTGTCTGCAGAGCAAACTTTCAAAGTGCTCTGTCTCTGTCTTGCCACCTCTTTCTGTCTGTCATAATCATTTCTGAAGTTTGCTTTGTCCTCAAATCTCTAATCTCTCTCTCTCTCTCTCTCTCTTTCTCTCTCTCTCTCTCTCTGTGTCTGTTTTCTCTCTCTTTCTTTCTCTGTTGTTTTTGTAGTATTTGTAGTATTTTTGTATTTTATGTAGTATGGTGATACATGGATGTTTATCTCAGCCGATGTGCGCAGGCTCTCTCTCTCTCTCTCTTTCTCTCTATCTCTCTCTCTCTCTCTCTTCTCTCTCTCTCCACCAGCCCCTCCTTTTTCTCCACCACCCACACCCTCTCTCTCACTCACTCCCTTGGTGAGCCCAGTGACATTGAGACTCCAACGAAACACCCAAAACAACTCATCAATTTACATGATGTGATCCAGCAGACTGCTTTCGGGGTCCCATATGTGGAGACTCAAGGAGACATTCATCACCCACATTCATCTGTCACAGCGTCCAACAATCACACCCAACTTTCAAAGGAGGAAGAGATGAGAGGGGGGGGGGGGGGTGTAGAAAAACAGGAGTATGTTTGAAAGGAGGAGAGCCAGAGGGAAAGGGAACTGAGGCACTTGGGCTGAAGTGCCACCCTCATTAGACTGCTGTTTTCTCTGTGTCTTTTAGCCAGTCGCCACCATGATGTTTGATCAAACAACAGCTTGTCCAGTTGCATATCTCTCTCTCTCTCTCTCTCTCTCTCTCTCTCTTTCTCTCTTTCTCTCTCTGTTTCTGTCTCTCTGAACAACAAATCCCACCATCTGTATGTGGTTTATCAATTATTCATGTCTAGTTGCTCCAGGGGCCTGTTTTGATTGTCCAAATCCTCACCGTGTGTAGATAAGCACTTTGATTTGCATACAAGCAAACAAACCGAGGTCAGGTTATAGATAGAAAAGTCGCAGGCCATAAAAAGACTGGACCGTGGATAAAGTCTCTGGAATCCATCTTCGTCTTCCTCCTTGTCGTTATAATCATCATAGGAGGCTAATTGGTTATTCGGAGAGCGACACTCCACTCACGGCGGAGGAGAAATGGCGATTAATCTTTCATCTTCCTCTC
>NC_055977.1:17066541-17074041 GCF_018492685.1 Alosa sapidissima
GTCTGTTTGTTTGTTTTCGGGACAAGACCTCCCCCCTCCTTTTTTTAATCAAATAGTGAGCTGCTTCATTTAGCCTGAGAGTTGCTGTTTCAGTAACACACTACTTGGATAGTTCGCCACACATCTGTTAAGATTCAAGTTCAGCATGTAAAACTGTTATTATTTACGGAACATCACCTTAACCGAATCCAACCCTTTACTGTAGCCATAAACTGTAGTTAACAAATTGTCAGCAAATAGTTTGTTGATAATCTGAGCATCTGTAGCTAGTCTGTGGGCCGACTATCCAAGTGAAGTGTCACTGCTAACTGTACGTACACACCGCCACCGACTTGAGCTTCCAAATAAAGCTCTGGTCGCTCTGTCAAGGACGCTTGTCAAAAAAGTCCAGGGAAGCTTTGGACGATTTGGCCACTCTGACGTGACAGCATTTTACGTTCCATCGTGTTCGATCTTAATAATTCCGTCTATTCGATTGGTTGCTGGTCGTTGGACGCTGAACCGCATCATAGCTCATTACCATAAAGTTGACTGACTTTCAACTTTCTGCTTGACGCTCAAGTCGCTCAAGACGCCCAAAACGTGACGCCGACGGATTTGACGCTTCTGGCAGCTGAGAGAAGCTGGCTTCCATTGAAAATGAATGACTTCCTGACTCTTTGGAAGCTCAAGTCGGCGGCAGTGTGTACGTACAGTAACTCTGTCTGCAGCAGGAAGGAGGAATTTTCTGCTCTTGTGGCTTCAGCTCTGCCTCCTCTTACCTCTGTCACTGAAGGCCCCAGAAACCACTGTGAGAAAACAGCCGTAGCAAACATGGCTAGTTCTCACTTCCTGTTTACCCCCCTCCCCTCTCTCTCTCTTTTTTTTGTTTTCTCAGAATGGCGTTTGTTTTCCCAACACCACACAAAAAATTCCAGAGTCCCATCAGTTTTCATAAGCAAAGCAAACTGCGGCTCGCACGCCCCGGAGAGCGCTGTCGTCAAGGCCGCGCCGTAATAAGCACCTCTGACATCTCGACGGGAGCATGCGAGGTGACCGCCCGCCACCAGTGATGTTTGTGTGTGGGTGTGTGTGAGAGAGAGAGAGAGAGAGAGAGAGAGAGAGAGAGACTGAAAATGGAAGAAGGATAAACAAAGTATAAGAGGAGTGTGGTGAGCGGGCTAGAGGGAGAGGGAGAGAGAGAGATCGAATCAGGATGATGAATCTGATGGTCTTGTTAAGATGTGAAGGCTCATTCTGATGTGGGCCCCACAGCTTGAGGCTCTAAACAACGCAGCCTCTCTCTCTCTCTCTCTCTCTCTCTCTCTCTCTCTCTCTCTCTCTCTCCCCCCCCAACAGAATGTCCGTGCCTCAGCGGGTTAATGGCCAGAATAATGACTTCAGAAATGCTTTTCCCAGAAAGCTCTCTCTCAGGCTAATTCTGGCCTGTGACAGGCAGGAGAGGCGCATCACAGGAGGGGGGATTATCACTCTTAACGGCACATCATAATATCTAACTCCGTGTTTGTGAAGCAGAATAGCTGCTCTCTGCAAGCCCAGTCAGCTTGTTACATGCTGAAGACAAGACTATCTGCTCTTTTTATGTGTATGTTACGTGCAATGTTGGGCTGACACAAATCAATGTTGATGGGCTGACACAAATCAATGTTGATTCAAGACTGTTTCTCAATGTAAGATATGTGAAATGTTCATATCATTGATTGCAGGACAGGTGCGCTCTTTACCTAAATAGATACAGGTAGTGACATCACTGGAGCTCCGCCTGTTAGTCAATGCGTTTCCCTACCATGTGACATAACCTTAACAATCTTAACAATCATCTTAACAATCATCTTTCTTAACAATCATCTTTCTGCGGACAGTTATAGTAGCTGTGTGTGTGTGACCATGTGTGTGCGTGTGTGTGTGTGTGTGTGTGTGTGTGTGTGTGTGTGTGTGTAATACACAGAGTGAGAGAACCGTCATACTTTTTTGCTTGTGTTTTTATGCTGCCATTCCGCTAATCCACTGCATTATTAGCCAATCCAACATCATTGGCGTGATATATGATGTATGTCTTCATTCAGACTGGCTCTCCAACGCTCACTGTGCACGCTCTATGACTCTAGATCCATTAGTCCCTAATAGCTTCTAACACCCAGAAAATCTGCATGGGATCACAGTCTGTTTGATTGACAGCCATGTTCAGTCATCACCACTTCCTCAGTGACCGTAATCAAGAGCGGCCTGCATCTTTGTCCAATACAGTTTTCTCAGCATTATCCCTCATTGTTTTGTTTTCCACAAATTGTGACGTCCCACTGACTGAGCCGACTATCTGACCATCGCTGATGCCTTTATCTCCTCTTTTCCCACCATGCCTCTTCTCCTCTCTCTCCTCTCTTCTCCTCTCCTCTCTTCTCCTCTCCTCTCCTCTCTTCTCCTCTCTTCTCCTCTCCTCTCTTCTCCTCTCTTCTCCTCTCTTTTCCTCTCCTCTCCTCTCTTCTCCTCTCTTCTTCCTCTCCTCTCTCCTCGATCCTCTCTTCTCTCCTCTCTTTCTCTCTCTCCTCTCCTCCTCTCTTCTCCTCTCTCCTTGCTCTGCTTTGCTCCTGCTGCTGCTCTCGTCCCTGCTCTCTCCCTCTGCTTCGCTCTCGTCTCGCTCTCCAGCTTGGGGCCTGCTCCGACTAGCTTCTGCTTCTGGCTGCTGCCGGTGGCTGGCTCTTCGTGCCCTGTGAACTATCTTGTTTTCCCGCACTTCTTTCTCTCTCTCGCTCTGTCTCTCTCTCTTTCTCTCTCCCTCTCTTTCTCTCTCTCTCTCTCTCTCTCTCTCTCTCTGTCTTCTCAAAACGTAAACACATTTAGGGAGCGTTTATCATGGCCTGGCGGGGAATTCCTGAGATTTTTCCCAGAGCAGCGCGGGAAGTGGGAGCGTCTGTGGTCATGCCGAAGGACACGTAGAAAAAAAAAGAAGAAGAAGATGAAAAAGAGGAGGAGGAAGAGGAAGAGAGAACAAGAAAAAGAGATGCATAGGGCCACCGCGACCCGAAAGCGCGCTTCCCTGGGCCAACCGCACCATACTGAGCCTCGCTGACCCGGCTCTACAGGGAGCAGAAACCAAAATAAAGCCTCAGGACTTCAGTTTTGTCACCCCGCCCTAATGAGTCCAGCTTGGGATCATACTTGCGGTCGCAGAGCCATCTGCTAAAACTATGCAATGCTCAAAATCTATGTGCTGCATGTTCTCGCACTACTAAGTAGTCGCTAAGTAGTCTTCTGCTAAGTAGTGCCAAAATATGTGACCTAGTTTTTTTTTTTTTTTTGTTGGTGCAACTGTGTCCTAAAATTTACTGTGTACAAAATAGTCACACTGCACACTTTAGAAACAGTCTTTTTTTCCCGTTTCTCTCTTAGCGTACATGAATAATGTAAATAAACGTGTGACGCCAAAACTCTGTGGGCCCCACGTTCTTAACCACTGGCACTCATGGAATCAGCGCTCCAGGGCCCGTGAGGCGGCTCTTCTGTGGGGGCCCATGTGGTCGGGGATGGATTGGACGGCGCCAGAGGGGTGGACATCGGTGTCCAGCGAGGACTGTGGTTTGGGAAGGACTGGCCAGAGGGTGGAGTGGAGGCAGCATCCGTCATTTTTTAGGGGGGGTCAAGAACGTTTAGGCCATGCAGAGGTCACTGTGGAAGACGTGACGGGTAGATATCTGGAAAGGACATCAAGTCAAAGTTCAAATGTATCATTTGTAAGAGGATGCTAAAGTGGTCTATAATCCCAGAATCAAGAAGAAGTGGATTCCTAAAATAGTGCTCGAGACAGAGTATTCAGGAAGTCAGAGTTCAAGGACAGATTTCCAAGCCCTTGATGACTGGCTTGCAGTGTCAGTGTCAGTAGACACCATGACGGTAATATGAATGCAAATATAAAGGCCTAAAATGCATCATACAAAACAAGTCGAAGCGGCTACCTCTGAAACACACCATGATGTAAGAATACAAACAGCAAATACTGTCTGAATAAGCCGAAATAATCCTATTATATTCAACACCATTATCTTGTACTCACTTATGATGAGTATGAGATATATTGTACGTATGTTGCCCCTTTGTTCTGCTACATCTGAGGAAATGCAAGTCTTAGTTTCATTGATATACTTTGATTAATGTACCAGTTCAAAGACATGTCATGCAAATGCAATTGGAATTGGCACACTTTAGATCCAGATCAGTAAAATAATGTCCCATAATAGCAGGATGAGCTGTTGCCTTTGTGGAGTGGAGTGGCACATGTTGTTTTTAACGCTCTCTGCTTAGAAATGCATAATGAGCCATGACTCCATTATCACAGGGTGTCAGACAGCTTTAATTGTGCTGAATGTGAAGTCTGATCTGCTAGACTCTACTGAAGTAATACTCTGTGTGTGTGTGTGTGTGTGTGTGTGTGTGTGTGTGTGTGTGTGTGTGTGTGTGTGTGTGTGTGTGTGTGTGTGTGTGTCTGTGTAGTAGGTGTATATGTCTGGGTGCATCTGTGTGTATGTGTGTGTGTGTGTGTGTGTGTCTGTGTAGTAGCACTTCTGTTTTCAGTCTTTCATTCAGCATTCATGCCTTTCAACAGTTGGGCAGTCTCACTCTGTTTTTACTCACACACACCTCCACCAGCAGGCTCAGCAGCGGCGGTGGCAGATCGGTTTCCTGAGTGCCTCGTCTAGGTGAACGCTGACTGCACTGAGTCCTTGGGCCCTGACTTTTCCACAGAGCTCTAGTGAGACTTAGAGTGGCAGGGTCTCTCTCTCTCTCTCTCTCTCTCTCTCTCTCTCTCTCTCTCTCTCTCTCTCTCTCTCTCTCTCTCTCTGTCCCTCGCTCTCTCTTGTGAATTCTTTAATTATTTGCCTAAATTTAGTTTCAAATCAATATGCATCTCATTAGGCTTGAATCATTTCTTAAATCAGTTGGCTGAAGGGCTGGAATGAGTCATTCTCTCGCAAACCTTGGAGACTGTGTGTGTGTGTGTGGCTGTGTGTTTTATTCAAGATTTGTGTGCATGTGTGAGTGTGTGTTTGTTAATGGTTAGTATGTCTGTGTGTGTAGTCACTTGTTAGTGTATATGGGTGCATGTGTGAGCGACTGTGTTGCATGTGTGTGTGTATGTTTGTGTCTCTGGGTGTGTGGCACACACGAGGGGGGGTCTATGTATGTCTGTGTGAGGGGTGTCTGTCTCTCTCTGTGTGTGTGTGTGTGTGTGTGTGTGTGTGTGTGTGTGTGTGTGTGTGTGTGTGTAAAAGGCAATTGGGGTGGGAGAGCTAGCTGGACCCCACCCTGTCGCCTCCCCCGGGGCCCAGAGCTCAGCACCTGTTGGACATCAGCAGCTGTCATTGTTCTACTGGGAGATGTAAGTAATACTCAAGATCTCCTCCCTCCCTCTCTCTCCCTCAACCCACCAGTACACCCCACGCCTCTGCTGCCTATAAGACAAGCAGAGGGAGAGAGAGGGGGGGGTGTTTAGCTAGAGGAGAAGTGGTTAAATAACAGAGAGAAAAAGAGGGTTACACTTTACTTGAAGGTATCTACGTAGTATCTACATCTACATTGTCATGAACGTGTCATAAACATTATAAACAAGTCATAAACGTTTATGACATAACGCTTCTGTCACTTGCTTCTGTCAAGTGTCATTCGGTTTTTGTCATGACAAGTTAGGGTTAGTGTTAGGGTTATGACAGTGTCATGTCACTCATATGTAGATACCTTCAAGTCAAGTGTTACCAAAAAGAAAGAGATTTAGCTAGATGAGAAGTGGTTACATAAGACATACAAAGAGAGAGGGAGGGACAGAGTTACCTGAAGGATAACTAGTGTTCGAATAACAGAGAATAAGGGGTAGATAGATAGATATACTGTAGATAGATAGAGAGAGAGAGAGAGAGAGAGAGAGAGAGAGAGATGGAGTGGTTATAGTCCCTGCTGCTTGGCGGAGAGTGGGATGGGTGACAGCTCGAGCTCCAGATGGCTAAGAGAGAGGGCTTGTCGCCTGCCATGCTCGAGGAGCCAAATACCCAGGGGCCGCAGCCTAGGGTTACACACACACACACACACACACACACACACACACACACACACACACACACTTTCTTCTCGTAAACACACACTCGCAGGAGCAGACAAATACTTGGTTACTCTCAATGACACACACACACATACACTTACACACAAACACACACACACACATACACTAGAATGGATTCAGATCAAGAGCACAATCCATAGGGACTCTATAGCCCCCTTCTTTTGTTTCGCTTGCTCATATTTTCTTTCAAGTCTTCTTCTCTAGCCATTTCAATCTCTTCTATCTTTCTCTCTCTCTGACCCCTCCCTTTCTTTCTTTCTTTCTCTCTTTCTTTTTTCTCTCATTCTTTCTTTCTTTTGCTATCATCACTCATTGTTCGGTGTCTTTGTGGACTTGATTATGTTATGGCTCAAACCAGACTCCTCTCCCTCTTTTTACCTCTCTCCACCATGCCACTGAACATTCTTTATGAAATGTCTCAGGTCAGACTAATATTCTACTCTTCTACTCTACTCTCTCTCTCTCTCTCTCTCTCTGCTCTTTTCTGCGTGTGTGTGTGTGTGTGTGTGTGTGGGTTATATAGTGGAAGCCCCTGTAGTTTTAGGTAAAATGAAGGAGGGCTGGCCAGTAATGATGGTCAGTAATGACTCATTACTGGCTCAGACTGAAAATGGCCGGCATCCTCTGACCCCCATCATAATGGCTGCCATTAAAAGTCAACTTTGTTATGCCAACACATTGCGGGACATAGAAACCATCTCCTTTCACGTGGAAGGCCGAGCGAGTGGGCAGGTAGGCGGGCCATTAGATACAACCAGCCAATAGCATGCCACCCTATCCAAGTAGTTCAGGCAAACCGCAAATCAGCCTCTGGAAAAACTCTCTAGGTTTTACTGTTTTAGAAGTCCTGTTTAGTTTAGTCCTAATTATTTCATGAAGTTTTTCTTCATGTTATTAGTATCTCCTTCTACCCCTACTCCACATCTTTGTTGGTGGAGATTGATTCCTAATTAAATCCTGTCAGGCTGATATCATTATCGTACCTGACTCGGCCAACTGTAATGCGCTGGATAATTAAGTCCTGTGTTATGAAGCCTGTGGGGTCCGATGATTAACGGCCTCGCTTCCCATTACCGTCCCGGTGGTGCGATGCTCAGCGCCGCACCACGTTAATTGATCGGTCACGCACTCGTCCTCCGAGTTGGCTGCCTGTTTTATTGTCGAGAGGAAAAAAGAAGAGAAGTGTGTGTGTGTTACAGTGTGTGTGTGTTACTGTGTGTGTGTGTGTGTGTGTGTGTGTGTGTGTGTGTGTGGTGGTGGACGGGTGGGGGGGGGGGGGGGTGACTGGTACTCCCCAGGAGGTGAAAACACCCTGTGTGGGCGACAGTTGGTTAAAGACTTGAGTGAACAAATGTGTGTTTTCCCCCCCCATTTCTATGGCTATTGCTATT
>NC_055977.1:17081541-17086541 GCF_018492685.1 Alosa sapidissima
CTTGTCAAAACAAACCAAACCATTTATTTATCATATTGAAAAGTGTTTTTCTTTCCCCTGTCATGATTTATGTGCACAATGTAGCCTATCAGCCTTTAGTGGTTAGAAGCACTCGTTAGCTTAACTTAGTTAAACATTAGCTTACTGCATGTTAGTGTTTTCTCCAGTGGTGCTCAGACCTAATGCAATGCGTAGGCTAAGCATTTGAAATTTCACAAAGCAGTCACATTAATGAACTTCATTAGTTTAACAGTTTAATTGAAAACCGAATTGTCTGTAGTCTCCTTATTTCATGCGACTCTCTGGCTTAACAAACTGTTTCAACAATGTTTTCTTCTACGCGATTCACGCGAAATTATCGTGAGCACTTTTTTGAAACCTGGTCCCAGAGTGGAAAAATCTGAAACCGTAGCCCGTTTGAATTCATTTAGACAGCGAAACCGCACATCCTGCTTGCGTATCGATGATGTCATCGCCACACCTCAGCTGCCCTGGACTTGCACTTATAGTATTGCCTAACAATACTAGTTTTCATACATGACATTACCTACGATTACACTAAGATAAATATCACAACTGGTGATGCGCAGCGCCGATAGCTTATGACTTGGTGGACTGAACATTGTTTTTCCCGGTGTTTTTTTATGCATTCAGCTACAGTTAGTGACGCAAGAGAACTTAAGTTATTAGGAAAGTGCGGTGTAAGTTTAGGCTACATTAATTTGTGCGTAGTGCCAGTGTCATTTATTTATTTTACATGTCTTACAACATATATACATGCATTCACAGTCGAGTGAAATCAGATATAAGCATACAAAGACGCTTAGAACTCACGTTAAGCCGATGGTAGCACACTGAATGCAAATGCGCGATTTGATGCAGGCAAAAGTATTGACTGTTACTAACGAAGGTTTTATAGCAATATTATAAATGTGGCGACAGAATAGCCTAGAACTTGGGTAAGCCTTGCGTTTAGTAACCTAATTGCGGTGATAGCCAAAACTAATGTGAATCACGGACTATCCTACAACCAAAGAAAGTAAAGGTGATTAGTAGGCCTACCTGCGTTAGCCAAATAAATTCCTTGCACTAGCCATTTCGTCGTAGCCTATTCTGTCTGTTTGTAAAGCGCAAGTTTTGGTCAATTTCTGTAAAGAAACAGTGCCACCTATAGGCCTGGGGTATGAAGTATCGTGTTGAGTCGTGTTGAGATGGATCCGTTTGGACGCAAATATTCTTGATACGGTTCCAGGGAAGACGGAGGAAAAAAAGATCGGTTTGGTACGTGTGGACTAGGAGCGAGTGTGTGTGTGTGTGTGTGTGAGTGTGTGCATTTGTTTGTGTGTGTGTATGTGAGTGTGTGTGTTCTATGAGCGTTCTAGCTAATAATAGCCAAAGCTCAGTGTGAATGCAATAATTCAGAAGGCAGAGAGTGGGAAAGCAGGAGAAAAACACTTTAACCCATCATAGCTCTTTCTCTCTCTCTCTCTCTCTCTCTCTCTCTCTCTCTCTCTCTCTTTCTCTCTCTCTCTCTCTTTGTCTGTCTTCCCCCAAAGATGATCTCCTCTGCTCTCATTCACTTTTCAGATTGTTTATGTGCTTATTATGGGCTAATGTCAGTGGTCAAATGGAAGCAGTCTATTTTTGGAGACTTTTGTGGAAACCTGGACGGCTGTTTTTGAGGAAATTATTGTTGGCTAGAGTGCAAAAGAGTAGCTATTTATCATCAAGGTCGCCTTGACTGCCAGACACATGCAGTAAAACTCTGGATCCCCACCTTCCAAACACATAGCTCTGATAGAACAACAATATGGGTAATACTTGGATAAAGATTCCTGGGATAAGGGGAATGAGGAATTATGAACAGTTTATTGGACAAATATAAATGTCCATTCACAAAACTTATTTGTGAGGTATCAAAAGAAACTAATCATCATCATCATCAATGCATCTTACACAATGAAAGGTCAGATTGTCCCTTTGTGTCAAGTATTAGCTTGGGTTTCTGATCTCACATGGTAGCTTTGAAGAACAGACATTTGAGAAACTTTGACAATTCTGGAGGTGCTTAAGAATTTGTGGAAGTGAATAAGACTTAGCAAGTTGGCTTGCAGTTCACTTGCAGATTGGAGGCATAAAGAAAACATCTCAGTCACACCGCTAAGCTAGCATAATGAAGTACACTGTTTCAGCGTCAGTGGAAGTTAACCCTTCAGCAGGGGAGTTCATTCTAACAGAAGATTCTATTCTGCAACAATGGAAGGTTCTAAAATTCCATGTTGAATTCAATGAACCCAGATATTCTTTAGAACGTTCCACGTCCAACATTCCCATCACGGTACCAGCTTAATAGGAAGAAACAACTCCCTTTTTTACTTTAAGTAAGAAACCTCGACTAGAAACCCCTGTTGTAGACTGGTAGCTCATGTGCCTGAGGCCAGCCCAGGAGAAAGATGCAGTTGAGGATAAAGGAAGTGAGCTGAGGAGAGGAGGAAGAGAGGAGGGGAGAGGAGGGGGGGAGGATGAGAGAGGAGGGGAGAGAAAGAGGAGGTTTTCAATATTCACCAGTCTCTTTCTCATTAAGTGTGCCTGAGCGGGGCGATCTCTGGCCAGCTCTCCTGCTCCAGCCTGGCCTGGCAGATGGGGTTGCTAACTCCACCACTAATGGAGGAGGTGAGGGGCCCTGGCAGCTGGAATTCTCCAGTCTGGAGCCCCCTAACCCCCCCATACACACACACACAGACACACACACACATACGCCGACACACACACAACAAACGAAGGGTTCAGATGCAAAAGCCTCTAAATGCCACCTATGTCAAAAATGAGATAAAGATGGTGAGGGGATGCTCTCCACACATAGTATAAGCTAATCAAATAATTTAACTTCTAAACCCACTAAATACCACTCTCTTCCTGGTCTGAAATATCGATTTATAGGCAAAAACCTATAGGAGCCTGAATTTAAATGCTCATTTAAAAGAAAAGTAGTCAGACGGATTTAGAGGGTTTTGCATCTGAACTCTTCAAACACACACACACACACAGAGACACACATACACATACGCCGACACACACACAACAAACACACACACACACAGAGACACACATACACCCATGTATCCTCCACCGCCTGGGTGATGGCGGGACACAGATGCATCGCGGGTGATGGAGGCGTTCTGTGGAGTGAGACAGGCTGAATGAGAGAAAGGAGAGAGAGAGAGAAAGAGAGAGAGAGAGATGGGAGAGAAAGAGAGAGGGAAAACAGAGAGAAAGAGTGAGAGAAGGAAAGAAAGGCGCTCCAGGCTTGGCTGAGTGGAGCGAGTGCAAACGACAGTTGTCACGGGCGAGGAGTTCTGTGTACACACACACACACACACAACACACACACACACACACTGCATGGCCTGTTGCCGTGGCGACCGGAGCGTCCATAGCAGCCCTGCTCTTTGGAGAGGCAGTGATGTAGGCGGTGAGCTCGGAGAAAGACGACCTGCACTTTCTCAGGACACGGACGGACACCACAGAGTGGCCTCTCCACACTCAAACAGACAAGCGATTGTAGTTGTCCAACATCTTTCCTGCTGAACCTCGGCCCCCCTATCTGAGACTACTGAAAGAGGGGGTGTGTGTGTGTGTGTGTGTGTGTGTGTGTGTGTGTGTGTGTGTGTGTGTGTGAAAGTTTTTATGTGTTTTTTATTAATGAATAAGACTACACCATGCTATATACAGTTGTTTTTGTTGTTATGTTTGCAAATAGCATTTGGTAAGTGCATGTGAATTTTACTTGTGGATAGTAGTGTAGTGTTCATCTTCTCGCCATCCCCGATCTGCGTTGGTCTATCCTCCCTGTCTTCTCGCCTCCACTCTATCCCTCTCTTTCTCTTTCTCTCCTCTCCTCTTCTCTCTGTTTACTCCTCCCCCTCCCCACATTCCTCCCCCAGAGAGTTGGCTCTCCTCCTCCCTGCTGTGCATCAGAGCCACTTCCTCTTCCCACATACCCACTGACCCAGTCAGTCAAGCCATCCCACTCTCTCTCTCAAGCTCTCCTCTCTTACTCTCTCTCTCTTACTATTTTTCTCTATCTATCTCTCTCTGCACACGCACAAACAGGCATCCCACTCCATCTCTCGTTTTCTCTTCTCATTTCGCTTTCTCTCTTTCTCTCTCTCTCTTTCTCTCTCTCTCGTGCACGTCCACACAAAAACAGGCATCCCACTCAGGGCCTGTCCACACGGAGACGCTTTTTAGGTTAAACGCAGAGGTTTTGCTTCGTCTTGGCCGAGCGTCCAAACGAATCCTGTAAACGCACTGCCCGAAACCACACTTTTTTGAAACCTGGTCCCAGAGTGGAAAAATCTGAAACCGTAGCCCGTTTGAATTTGTTTAGACAGCGAAACCGCACATCCTGCTTGCGTATCGATGATGTCATCGCCACACCTCAGCTGCCCTGGACTTGCACTTATAGTATTGCCTAACAATACTAGTTTTCATACATGACATTACCTATGATTACACTCCGTTAAGATAAATATCACAACTTATGCTGCGCAGCGCCGATAGCTTATGACTTGGTGGACTGAACACTGTTTTTCCCGGTGTTTTTTTTATGCATTCTAGCTACTGTCAGTGACGCGAGAGAACTTAAGTTATTAGGAAAGTGCAGTGTAAGTTTAGGCTACATTAATTTGTGCGTAGTGCCAGTGTCATTCATTTATCTTACATGTCTTACAACATATATACATGCATTCACAGTCGAGTGAAATCAGATATAAGCATACAAAGACGCTTAGAACTCACGTTAAGCCGATGGTAGCACACTGAATGCAAATGCTCGATTTGATGCAGGAAAACGTATTGACTGTTACTAACGAAGGTTTTATAGCAATATTATAAATGTGGCGACAGAATAGCCTAGAACTTGGGTAAGCCTTGCGTTTAGTAGCCTAATTGCGGTGATAGCCAAAACTAATGTGAATCACGGACTATCCTACAACCAA
>NC_055977.1:17089041-17096541 GCF_018492685.1 Alosa sapidissima
TGTGTGTCCTCTACAGACCGATAGCAGTGTCTGTGTTTGTGTTTGTGTGTGTGTGTGTGTGTGTGTGTATGTGTGTGTGTGTGTGTGTGTGTGTGTGTGTGTGTGTGTGTGTGTGTGTGTATGTGTGAGCGTGTGTGTCTGTATATCAGTGGACTGGTTGAGAGAGGGTGGGCTGTTTGTAAGGGGATTGGACGAAGCTCCTGCTGGGTCATATTTGCGCTATAAAAAATTGTCCTTAGGGGAGCGTTGCCTGGGCTCTGCCGAATCAGCAGGGTACCCAAGCCTCTCTGAAAAAGGAGGAAAATAATTAGAACTGCACTCTTTACTCTCTTTTTTTTTGTCTTTCTCTATCTCTCTTTCCCCATCCTCTCCTCTCACTGTGCTTATCTCTGTCACTGTTTAGTATTCAGTCCAGCACACATACACACAGAGGCTTGAACACACACACACACACACACACACACACACACACACACACACAGAGAGAGAGAGAGAGAGGGAGATGTAAGCATACAGACACCCAGAAACACTTACCATATGACCACATTCATAAAGATACAGACAGAAGACTGTGCCACACACAACATTTTTTTCATTATTATTTGACATGCTGGTATGAAATGAAAAAAGCAGACTATTTTAAAGTTTCTCAGAGAACTTAGGATGAAGACAGAGTCTAGAGTCAATCCAAAGACAAAATTCTACCAGACTTTCTATCCTCCAGACACAGCTCTCCATGGTAGGTCAGTTAAGCCTACCCCCATGGTCATCCCAAATGTATTAGCACAGTTTTAACTGCGTTTTACGGGCGTTTTTTTCGTGAAACTGAGAGAGAATGTCCCTCTGAATTTGACATTGTGTTCTCCGTTTTTTACACTAAAAATATAAAATGTTCATAAAATGTTCCTTCCTGTCAGGACCATCTCCTGTTAAAAAGAGGAAACAGATAGAACAACAACAGTGGATTTTTCAGTGACGTGCTCATCACAAACAAAGGGCAGTAATGAGTAAGTACCACAGAGAGTGTAGAGGGACGTGTACATAACTAAACGATGTGACTCTCGATCACAGGCACTTAAGTACAGTACAGTAAGGTAAGAGACAGGCAGGAGTGCGTCACGTGCGTAATTCTGTGGCCACACGGACGACAGCGTGTTTGAACGCCCCAAATAACACACGTCCGGCACATGCCAGTCATTGTACCGGCCAATTGGCACCTCTACAGCAGATGGAGGTTTTTTTTTTTTTGTTTTAAGCAGGAACTGCCCACATGCCAAAGCCACTGCTACCTATCATTGATGGACATTCCTCATACGTATGTGTGACATTCATTGGTGGTTGGGTGTGTAAAGTGTGCTTCCTCTTGTAAACCGTATGATTCACTGTATGATTTCTTTCACTTTCTTTTATTTGGAATTGTTGGGGGAGTTTATGGTGTAACTACCTAAAATGTCATTGGCGATGGGAAAAATGTTCTAGATAGAGGTTTACTGTCATGCTTTGGTTCTGGAATTCCCCCCTTGTGTGTCACTGTGGAATTACTGTATATGACAGCAGAGTGGTGTCATATTGCTCCTTTGTGAGAGATTTCTGGGAAGGGTGGGGGTGAAAGGATGAGGGTAGGGATTGGGGGAGGGGTGGGGGTGAGTATCTACTTCCTGTAGGAAGTGACGGAGTGACTGGCAGTAGATACAGGCAGATGGTGGCCCCAGGTCACTATCACCTTGACCCTAACAGCAGCAGCAGCATAGAGACAGCCTGTCATCCTTCCATCAGATGGACCCGTCCGTAGGCACACGCCCACGCACACTTACACACACACACACACACACATACACACACACACGTTTGCACACTTATGAACACACACATACACACCTCATCCTCTCCCTGCTGGGTTTTTGCCATGTTCCATGGAGAAAAAAGATGAAACGAAAAGAATGATGGATTCCAACTGCCATCCTTGTCCATCCGTCAGTCTGCCACATCCATCCATCAGCCATCTTTTGCTTATTTTCATTCATCCATCCACTCCCTGCCTCTCACTCCTGCCTCAATTTGTATCATCTCCAACCCATTTCCTCTCTCTCTCTCTCTCTCTCTCTCTCTCTTTCCCTCCCTGCTCCCTCCCATTCAGGCGTGTGTAAGGGATAGATGGTGGTCCATGGTATAAATCAGTGTGGATCAGGCAGGCCTGAGGAGGTGCTGAATCACCCTCTGACATGTCCCCTGTGTGCTTTATGAAGCCGCACACACGCACACACACACACACACACACACACACACACACACACACACACACACACACACACACACACACTCATACTCATCAGATTAACTCGCCCCATCAGCATCGCCTCAGCACACAAACTTACACACACCACACACTGACGCTGATGGATGCCGACCCATCGTTATCCCCCTCCCCTGTTTCCCTTGACGACCGTGCTCATCGATAGGCAATACCCCCTATTAGTCTGTCTTCATCTGAGCAGCAGCAGCAACAACAGCTGATCTGAACAGCTGAAAGTAGCCTAGCGCGTGTCCATTTCACATTTCCACTTACTGGACATACAGTGTGCTTAAGGACACCCAATCAATGGGGATCATCTCTGGGAGAGAGGGGGGGGGGGGGGGGGGGGCGGGGGTTGAGAGTAGTTCTGTTTAAATGAGAAACAGATTGGAAGTAACCCTGGATGGATGTGCCTTGAACCCAATCTGAGTGCTTCATCCTCGGATAGAGTGTCACACTGCTTCCCCCTCCTCCCCTCCTCTCCTCTCCACTTCCACCCCCTGCCTTCTGTAATGGGAAGGAAGGAGCCATATGGAGAAGGCATGACATCTGTCCTAGCGCCTGGAGTGAGATGCTGAAGGACCGAACAGAGGTGAAAGAGACTCTGATTCAGTTCCACACTGTGCTCACACCTCTGGTCTCTCTCTCTCTCACACACACACACACACACACACACACACACACACACACACACGATGAAGCATGACAGAGCAAGCATGAAAAACCTACACACACAATTTAGAAATGAGGTTTTGGTCTTTGATTATTTTTATCCTATTCAGTGTGTGTGTGTGTGTGTATGTGTGTGTGTTTGTGTGTGTGTGTTTTGATACAGTGTTTTGAGACACTGAATGAAGCCTTTCAGGATCTCCGCAGATGGGCATGCGATCACATGACGTGTAGGCCTGGTCACATGGAGGGCTGGCGAAGATCACATGGCCGATGCATGGCCATTCTGCCTCAGCCTCCAGTCCCCAGGAGTCCCGTCCCATCCATGACCCACTTCCATAGGCCAGGCATGAAGATCCTACGCAGTGCAGAGCTTCCCTGGAGAGATGGGCTTTGTGTATGTGTGTGTGTGTGTGTGTGTTTGACTATAGATGTTTATGTTCTTTAGGAAGAAAAAGCTCCTAACCAAGCTAAAACACTAAAACAGAGGATATAAACCCGTTCACCCTAGAGGGTAAGCGTGTTTGTGTGTGTGTGTGTGTGTGTGTGTGTGTGTGTGTGTGTGTGTGTGTGTGTGTTATATAGTATATAGTATCAGTATACCAAATAATGGACAGAATAGACAGCTCAGGAAACAAGGAAGATAAATAAAATATTTAGAAATGGATGGATGGAGGAAGAAAGGCAAGTAAGAGTGATAAACAGTGTATGGAGACAAAATGAGGGAGAGATTGGGTGAGGCATAAACTATATTACATATCGTAACACCCCCAATTATCACCACTTTTGTTCAGAAATTCTAAAACAATTATGTTTTTTAACACATTTGCTAAATTAACCTTACATTTTTCAGTAGCCATAGGTGTGTAGATTTGACCAAAATCTGTTTTGGTTCTTAACGGGAGCATTTACTGCCTGAAACATCCGATTTTGTTTACCACGCTCGGAGTAATAGTGCTGGCCTGATGGGTCGCCTATTTACGCCGTTTCAACGGCACATGAACGGTTAGACCGAGAATTCTCGTCATAAAATTAAAATTCCACTGGAGCTCCAAGCGGTTGTGTACACGCAGCCTTACAACACTGTTTACAGCTCTTCGAGTCACGGTAAAAAATGTTTTGGTCGTAGCTAATTTAGATACACTTATGGTGTGGGTGGTTGCGTTTCTTTAGGAGTCCACCGTCTTGGTTTGTATATAAATGGATATTAAGTGACACATACACGCAAGACGGCGAAAATACGGGACCGGCGGTAATAGGGGGAGTTCCGATATACATTATGCATATAAACATGCGCAAGGAAGGAACCGAGAATACTAGCAGGGGGGAATGAGAGAATTGAATAGCAAACAGGAAAGAAGCTGCTAGAAAGAGAGAACGAGAGAGAGAAAGAATGAGTGAGCAAAAAAAAGAGAGAGACCAAGAGGTCAGAGGTCACAGAGTGAGTGAATGGGAGTGTCCTCTCAACATTCGTGCCCAATTGAGCTTCCCATGCAGCCCGAGTGCTTCCATTGAAAGTCATTGTCATTCCCACAGGAAATGGTTAGCTAACTCCAACTCTGTGTGAATATCATTCCCCCTTTTTCCTGCCCCAACTTACACACACACACACACACACACACATGCACACGCACACGCACACGCACACGCACACGCACACGCAATCACCTCCCCTGCCCTGTGCTCTTGCTCTCACGCGACACTATACAGCAAGACTCGTTAAACACATCTACTAAAACAAACAGTACAGGACCTCTAGCTTCCCACATCTTCCCTAGCAACATGTGTTAGTGAGCTAGTCAGTGTGTTGGATTGTTTGATCTGAGCCCCGTTCACCACTGCACTCCGTATGGGTCAAAACACCTCCTGATTTCTCTCTCTCTCTCTCTCTCTCTCTCTCTGCATTATGTGTTATATAATTGTGATCAGGGGAGCAGATTTATGATTTATATTTAGAGTCAGATCACCCACCCATCCCCTCACACGCACACACACACGCACACACACACACACACATACACACACACACACATGCTCACACATAAACATGTGCGCAAGAGAAAGAGAGATTGAGAGACCCTGCTGCAACGCATGTGCACAAGCCAGACCCAAATGAATTGTGGGAAAGCTGATGGTCAGGCGAGGATAAGGGGAGGAGGGACCCCTATTCTGCAAGGGTTAGGGACGAGGGAGGGGAGTGGGGGGTATTTGGATAATCCGTGGCAGACCTACTTGTTGGGCGCAGGGCTATTGGTGAGGCATTACTAAAAGCGGTTGGCTTGGCAGGATGAATCCTAGACAGATTATGCTGGGAAATGCTGTACCAACTTGGCTGGAAGGCATCTCCTGTTTCGTGCTTTCGCTAGATTGAGCGAGGGAGACAGAGAGGAGAATGAAAGCCTGTGAGAGAGAGACAGAGAGATGGAATGAGCAAGGAGGTGGAGAGAGAGGGGGAGAGAGAAGGGAGGGAGCTGCTGAACACAGGCTGTTCTCCACAGGAGGATCAGTGGCTGAAGTGGTCAGTTGTTTGTCGCTGGCACGGGACTTCACCTGAGCGCATGGTCACATGGTCGTGTTTTTCGCTCGCTGTGTTCCGCGATCTCTATACACTACTCTAAATTGCTGACAGGGTTTGCGTGTAGAAAGACGTGAGGATGGAACAAGGGAGAATAATATGATGCAATGGACAGAAATTTGTAGAAACAATGCCGAGTCTCTACATGTGTAGACTAATGAAGCATGCATGCTATTCGTCACATGTGAACTGGTGATGGTATGAGTAAGTTATTGCCATAATTCTGTTCTTCAGAAATGTTGTGATCACTCGAGCTAGTCAGAAGATCCTCATATAGAATGCACAGATAATAGGAGTGGTCATTGGTGGGTTTGTCTTCATATGCTTTCTTCACTCATCACCTATCTCCTCTTTTTCCTCCATTTTATCCTTCATTTCTCTTCTGCCCCATTTCTACAACTTCTACTCACCTCTCATCTCTTCCCTCTTTCCCTGAGCTCTCCTCTCCTCTCTTCACCCCTCTCTCTTAATAGGCATGACCATAATCAGCTCAATGAGGATAGCCGTCCACCAATCAGCTTCGGCTCCTGCCGTCCGTTTAAATGACTTTGCTGGCTGAGCGCTGTGATCATATTATTCCGTAACAGGCTCAGGGCTCAAATCTCACCAGGCCAACCAGTGCCACTAACACCCACTGTGCGCGCACACACACACACACACACACACACACACACACAGAGGGAGCGAGAGAGAGCTGGCGCCACGCAACATGGATGTCAGGCCAATCGATTTGACATTGAGGGGCCATCGAGGTAGGGTGGTAGAGTGCTAGGCTAGGGGGATAGGGTGGTAGAGTGCTAGGGGATAGGGTGCTAGAGTGGTAGGGGGGGTAGGGTGGTAGAGTGCTGGGGGATAGGGTGGTAGAGTGCTAGGGGATAGGGTGCTAGGGGGATAGGATGCTAGGGTGGTAGGGGGGTAGGGTGGTAGAGTGCTAGGGGGATAGGGTGGTAGAGTGCTAGGGGGATAGGGTGGTAGGGGGGTAGGGTGGTAGAGTGCTAGGGGATAGGGTGCAAGGGTGGTAAAGTGCTAGGGGGATAGGGTGGTAGAGTGCTAAGGGGATAGGGTGCTAGGGGGATAGGGTGGTAGAGTGCTAGGGGGATAGGGTAGTAGGGGGGTAGGGTGGTAGAGTGCTAGGGGGATAGGGTGCAAGGGTGGAAGAGTGGTAGAGTGCTAGAGGGATAGGGTGGTAGGGGGGTAGGGTGGTAGAGTGCTAGGGTAGTAGGGGGTAGGGTGGTAGAGTGCTAGAGGGATAGGGTGTTAGGGGGGTAGGGTGGTAGAGTGCTAGGGGGATAGGGTGCAAGGGTGGAAGAGTGCTAGGGGGATAGGGTGCAAGGATGGTAGAGTGCTAGGGGATAGGGTGGTAGGGGGGTAGGGTGGTAGAGTGCTAGGGGGATAGGGTGGTAGAGTGCTAGGGGGATAGGGTGCAAGGGTGGTAGAGTGCTAGGGGGATAGGGTGGTAAAGTGCTAGGGGGATAGGGTGGTAGAGTGCTAGGGGGATAGGGTGGTAGAATGCTAGGGGGATAGGGGGGTAGGGTAGTAGAGTGCTAGGGGGATAGGGTGCAAGGGTGGTAGAGTGCTAGTGGGATAGGGTGCAAGGGTGGTAGAGTACTAGGGGGATAGGGTGCAAGGGTGGTAGAGTGCTAGGGGGATAGGGTGGTAGGGGGTAGGGTGGTAGAGTGCTAGGGGGATTGGGTGCTAGGGAGATAGGGTGGTAGGGGGGTAGAGTGCTAGGGGGATAGGGTGGTAGAGTGCTAGGGGGATAGGGTGGTAGGGGGGTAGGGTGGTAGAGTGCTAGGGGGATAGGGTGCTAGGGGGGTAGGGTGGTAGAGTGCTAGGGGGATAGGGTGCTAGGGTGGTATAGTGCTAGGGAGATAGGGTGCTAAGGGGGTAGAGTGCTAGGGGGATAGGGTGCTAGGTGGATAGGGTGCTAGATAGGGTGCTAGGGGGATAGGGTCGTAGGGGG
>NC_055977.1:17109041-17114041 GCF_018492685.1 Alosa sapidissima
GTTTGTTTTGCTCTGGGTGGCCCGCATATCTCTTTTCTGCAATGCCACCCACAGGCTACCAGACGCGTGTCCCTTTCAAACACACACATACACACATTTCCTCTCTCTCTGTCGGACACACACGCGCACACACACACACACACACACACACACACACACACACACACGCACACACACACATCGTTGGGCTCTGTGTTTGATACATGCATTGATTAATCCCAACTCCAGCTGCAGTCCTCGTCTGTGCACCCCAATGGCCCCAGAGTGGTAGAGTGACTCTGTATGCAGGGGCCTTTTCACTCCCGGATTTGTTGTGCCAGGGGGGCTTTAATTGAGGCATGGTGTGTGTGTGGGGGGGGGGGGGGTCACTTGCATAAATATAGGGCTATTGATCGAGGCCATTTAAATGACAAAGCGTGATGAGGACTGTAATGGGTTCTCCATGGCCTGGGCACGCGTAGGGGCCCAAGCGTATGTGGCTTCTGTTGTTAGTCCACGGAGACTTTGTTTGTTTTGGTCTGTGTTGGATGGTGAAAAGAAAAGACAATGAGGAGGAGGGGAAAGAAAAAACAAACGCCATGCCTGCCGGTGAATGCAGATGAGTTAGCCGTGGCGCACCAATGAGACATGCAAATTCTTTTTCTTTTTTTATTCAAGTATTTGGTCCCACTTGAGTTAGATTTTTTTGTTGTCTGGTTTTGGGCAAACACTGTGTTCACTTCTTACAATGAGACATACAAATAGAATATGCTACCAGGCATGGGTAGGGTTAGGGCTTGTGTGATTTGAAGAGAGCATAATGTTAGGGTTGACTGATAGCAATTTGGCTGTTCATCAATCAATTACCTACTCTGTGAAAAATGTCTAATATGGCCTAAATAAAATGTTTATGTGATAATCTATAAACTTGCACCCAGCTCACTTCAAACTGCACACACACACACACACACATGCACACAATTCAGGTAAGATCAATTACATTTCATACAACTTCTTACGTTATGTCATGTCATATTGAAAACCGAGCCACTTCTTCATGCTAGTCTCCTTCCCTCTGTGGCGGGGTGAGATGGTGACATGGGTGGGGGTAGGGGGGTGGGGTAAGTGGTGTCACCCCTATGTGTCGTTGACCCTGCACTGAGCAAGCGGTCTGATAGCACCCAATTACCTACTGACAGCTCCTGTCAACACGGAAGAGGACAGCATAGTGGGGAGAGGCTGCCGACAAGAGTGAGTGTGTGTGTGTGTGTGTGTGTGTGTGTGTGTGTGTGTGTGTGTGTGTATGAGTCAGGGGGACTCAAGCCAACTCTTTCTCCTCTCTTCCCTTGTCCTGTTTGTCATGTTCTGCCATTTCATTTTTCCTGTCTTAGTTTCCTGCTCTCCTGTTTTTTTCTCTCTCTCTCTATTTTTTGTCTTCCATCCTTTCCTCCACAGATTTTACTCATCTTACCTCCTTTTTCTATTTCCTCTCCAATTCTCTCGTGTCCTCTGCACTGCCCTGCTTTCCTTTCTCCTCTCTCGCCTCCACTCAAATTCTTCTGTCAATTCACATTTCTTGACCATGTTTTTTTCCCCCTCCTCTCTTCTCCTCGCTGGGCCTCTCTCTCTCTCTCCTCTCCTCCTCTGTGTACTTCCTCTCATCTCATCCATTCTACCTGCTCTCTCACATCTTTTCCTTCCCTTCTCTCTCTTTCTCTTTCTCTCTCTCTCTTGCTTCTCTGCAGAATGCATGGTTATCAGTCCTGACACCCCATGCCTACGCTGGGCATCTGGCACTGATCCAGGACCAGTCCTCCGAGCAGAAGAGATGCAACAGCATTTATTATTGTGGAACAACAGCATTTATTCTCACAGTGTATACACATATTCTAATTCACACACACACACACATACACACACACACACACACGCAAACGCACGCACACACACACACACACACACACACACACACACACACACACACACACTCTTCCTCTCCACAAACTGAATAGGACACCGTGGCCTTCTGGGACCTGTATGCGGAATATAAAACACGTTTGGTTCACCGCCGGCCTGTTTTATGCAGAGAGGCCCCTGCACTCCCATAGAGGCATGGCCCCTATGATTGAGGGAGATGAGCTAAAACATTTCTCGAGTGAGTAGCGGTCCAAAACTCGGCTCGGGGAATTTGATTACGCGCTCTGCCTCTGGTCTCTTCGGAAATCCTATCAGAGCCGAACTGCCGCTTGTTTTCAGCACTCATTTCCTGACCCGAGTCTCCACTAGTGGCGATGTGATCCAATCCATTATTGATGATATCGCTGTCTTTTTTTTCTGTTACACCAAGAGCAACCACACACACATACACACACACACACACACACACACACACAAAGCAATGAGTGATGAGTGTTTATGAGCCTCTAGCAGACATTTAATTGTAGAAATTGTGTTTTTCTTGAATTTCCCCTTGGGGATCAATAAAGTATCTATCTATCTATCTATCTTTTTTTTTTACACAGGCCGCATAACAATGATAGGGCTATGTATAGCGAATGTGAAGTCTATGCCAGGGATCTGGAACCTTTTTAGCTGGAAGAGCCGTAAATACCAAAATATCTTTAGTTGTCATATTGTAATTTGCGGTGTCTACTATTGAATGGCACACTCCTTATTCACTCTTATGATCCTATTGTCCTTGCACAAGGTGTTACCTGTAGCATACCTCTCTTGCATGCCTGTCAATTACTCTGCTCTGATGCCATATGGGGACTTGCAGGTACTGTAGCATCAGAGCAGGAATAGCTGATTAAACCATAGAAGGGCAATATTCAAAAAGTAAAGAATAATAATAAAATAATAATAATAAGAAGAAGAAAACATAAAATACACAAGGTGATAGTACATAAAAGCATGAAAGGGTAAAGATTCTTGAATCATTTCTTGAATTTCCCCTGGGGATCAATAAAGTATCTATCTATCTATCTATCTATCTATCTATCTATCTATCTATCTATCTAATTAGGGCTGTCAAAATAACGTGTTGATTAAATAATTGCAGAAATAATAACGTTCAAATTTAACGCTGATTTTATAGTGACATTTGACCTAGTGCAGTCTGTGGTGTGTTATGTTGGATTGACACAATAGTGTAATATTTGCGTAATTTATCCGCTCATTTATTGTGATGAAAAATATCTCCACTTTTTCTGCAAGCCACATGCAATCAACAAATGAACCATATCTGGCTGATGAGCCACACGTTCCCAACTCCTGATTTTTGCCATTATACTTTGGGATTTTTTTCACCGTTTTTTCTTCTTCTTCTTCTTGTAATCGCTTTTGTAAGCATTCTCTAATTACTCCTTGGCACTTGCTTAGTGGCCCAGTTAACTGTACTCTTCATGTTTCTCTTTGTGTGTGTTGTGGGTATGTGTGTGTGTGAGCGGGCTATTTACAGTACATGCATATGAGTGTGTGTGTGTGTGTGTGTGTGTGTGTGTGTGTGTTTCACCGAAGCTCCACATGCTCTTAGCATGCAGAACGGCAGCGGCAACTACAAAGCCAGGAGCTGGAGAGCGGCAGCAGAAGCACAGCGAGGATGAGGAGGCCCAAGAGGAAGAGCGAGTGGCAGTGCCGAGCCCTGTGAAGTCTACTTTCAGGCATTAAATTTACAAAAGCAGCTCGAGAAGGAGAAGGAGCGAAAGAAAGAGAGAGGGAGAGTCTGCCTACCACAGCAGAGCAGCAGCAACAGCCATTTGCACAGAATTAGGTCAACACTTTCTCCTCTGAGTCTTCCCCTCCCCTCTCTCTCTCTCTCTTTCTCTCTCTCTCCTTCCATCTCTCTCACTCTCTCTCTCACTCTCTTCCTCTCTGTGTCTTCACAGGCTCTAGATTATGAATTCTCTTTCACTTCTCGTGTGCAGCTGGCAATGGACTTGGGTGAGCGAGAGAGGGAGAGAGGGAGAGAGAGAGAGAGTGATGGGGAGAGCCGTGGTCCACATAGAATGGAGTCGCATTCCCCCTCTCTCAAGCTTTTTGTTAGGGTGGGCGAGCCGTTTGAAGTGGAGAGGAGAAGAGAGACAGAGAAAGAGCATCTCCACTTCAGGTGTCTCAGAGACCCTGTGGCTCCTGCGTGGCAAGTGGCTAGCCGAGACAAAAGCTTATGGAGCCAGTATTGCTTTTCGACAGCCTCCTCTGAAGCACATGAGTACATCTATGGCTTGAATTCAGAACAAAAGAATAATGATGAAGACAGCGTTTCTACAGCAACTAAATGCAGCTGTGTTTGCTGTGATGGGAAAATTGCTGACATTCAACAAATTTAGCGAAAAATAGAAATATAGCTAGTGTAGCTAAAACACATTAACACACAGGAGTTATATCTGGTTCATTATTGTTTTTTACATCATGCATATATACCTTTACCTTGGATTCAAAGTATTGTAATCACATTTAGTATAAACTGCCTTTAGATCAACAGAATACAGTAGCACCAACAGCCATAATACAGTCATAATATTCTATATAAACTAAAACAGAATGTACAACAGTATAACAGCACAACTGTATAACAAACGCGTGCCGCTCTCCTCAGCTAAATTTAACAAGGCATGGTAGGGAGGAGGGGGGGACAGTGCATTAAATGAATATCACCGTCATTAAAGATGAAATGGCGCTGTGTCTGTGTGGCATGGATGATTTATGAGATATCACACAGCTGGCAGCCATCTTGGGGAATCTGTCATTTCAAGAGACAACACTGCAGTATATCAGACCTGGGAAAAATGTGGTTTGAAAAACATTAGGTAGATTGTGTCTGTTTGAGAGTGTGAGAGTGTGTGTCTGTGTGGTATCTGTGTGTGTGTGTGTATTTGTGAGAGAGTGTGGTGTCTGTGTGTCTGTATGTGTGAGAGAGTGTGGTGTCGGTATGAGAGTGTGGTGTATGTGGTGTCTGCGTGTGTGTATGTGTGTGTCAACGGCTCTCTCAATCTACTGCACAAACTCCCCATTGTAAGGCT
>NC_055977.1:17119041-17191541 GCF_018492685.1 Alosa sapidissima
AGAGAGCTTTTTTAATGACTTTGTCATACAAAGCTCAGTATTGTTGCCAGAGAAGAAAAAGACAACAATCTCTGTCATTGAGGAGGCGCGCTTGAACTTTTAATTAGATCTACACGCGTCCACAAACAGTTGTTCAGATGTGGTGTTTGCCTAATTATGGCACAGTACTGGCTATTACTTGCCAGTTTGATGGTTGGTACGGTCACTGCCAAGTCAGACTGGACAGTGATCGCCAACCTAATAGGACCGTTGATGTGGACACAAGCAAGGACCCTGGCGTGATCAAAAGCAGCTATGTCCTAAGTAATTTGATTAAAGTGACCTTGTTCGCTAATAATGTTAGCCTCTGAGTTTCTCGCTAATCAACAGCTCTAGACCCATTGACATGGATCTAAGTGGGCCTTTTTGAGGCGCTTTCTGCTCTCTTTGTAGTGAATGGAGCCAGCCGCAAGCGTGTGTGAAATAGCAGCTCTCTTTGTCACCGGGGAAGAACTGGAGTTTGCATTCTTTCGAGTGGCATCACAGAGAGTTGCTCCTTCACAGCTTCTATTTTTGAGATAGCAGAGATGGGCACTTGGTGATAAAAGCAGATTTTAACACTACACATCACACACACATGGGTCTGTGAGGAGAAACAATGCTTTCCTTTTTCTAGAATGATCCACCAGGGTGACAGACTGATGCTTAAAAAAAGTACATGTAAGAACACTCTTGCCCTGTGTGTGGAGTAGGCCCATTTGGAGCAGAAGGTGTGTGTGTGTGTGTGTGTGTCTGTAGTGGGGGGTTAATCTAGAGGTTCGATAGTGACCTACTTTGGCTGCAGTACACGTTTGGGGGAAAGAAAAAAACGCAAGTCTCGCTTTTGACGCAAGTCTCAAAACCCTCCACAAAAGATGTCGATAATGACCTGGGCCCACTCCCCCATTCCGCTCATCCTCTGGCTGCCTTCAGAGAAAAGAAAAGAGGGGATTTAATGAAGGGGTGGGGGGGTTGGTGCCACTCACCTTGGGAAAAGGAAAAATGGCGTGCCATTGCAGGGGGAATTTCACACGTCCAAATCTGCACTCTGCACACTGAATGAAACCCCTAAGTTTGGAGAAGAAGGGAGATGCAGAAAGCCGAATTAAAAGGGATGGATGGGCAGAGAGAGGGAGAGAGAGAGAGAGAGAGAGAGATAGGGGGGCATTCTTAAAGGAAGGAGAGAAAAAGGGGATGGAGGCAATTAAGGATATAGGGCTGAGAAGGAGAGCAAGAGTGAGAATGATGTGCAGGGAGAAAGCCCTGAGTCTAAATTTGAGGGCATGAGATATGCATCTCAGAGCAATAAAGAGAAGGGGAGAGAGCGAGAGCAAGAAAGAGACAGAGAATCTCTCAAAGATCCCAGTGCGATTAAGAGAGAGAGACAGAAACAGAGAATGAGGATGTTTGATGCCAAAACATTCCCTGTTAGAGGTAGATACCACCCCCACCCCAACACACTCACACCTCATCCACACTATTTGACCTCCATGCGAAAACCCCTACTAACACCACCCTACCCCCACAACTCTCCCACCCCCCACACACTCACTACCTTATCATCCAATGTACAGTACACAAAACCCATCCCCCCACCCATCCACATGCCCCCACACACACACACACTGGGTAGGTTTTGCAGTCTGTCCATTTGTCATTAATTAGATTTAGCCTCTGTCAACCGAAAACCCCGAGCTTATCTTTCTCTCGGCAGGACACACAGGGACGGCCCTTCTTAATGCACCTCTCTGTATGCTAAGACACTGAGTAAATTGCTCTGGCTCCATTGCTCCAAAATGGCAGCCCCCCCCCCCCCCCCCCCTTGTCACACCACCCTGCCCCTGTTGACCATCCTGATATCATTTTTTAAGGAACTGAAGGGTATTCATTCAGTCAGACTAATGCTCTGTTTGTGTGTGTGTGTCTCTGTGTGTGTGTTTTGTGTTTATCTGTCATTCTGTTTTTTTACCCCCCACAAAGAGCTGGTCTGAGCTGTAACACATCCTATTGTGAAGTTAAGTTACATTATGGAGCTAATGAATTAAATGATGTCTGTATGCGTGCGTGCGTGCGTGCGTGCGTGCGTGTGTGCGCGCGTGTGTGTGTGTGTGGAGGGTAGGGTAGGGGAGAGGCGTGTGTGTGTTGAAGGCGCATGGTTCAGTAGGACAGAGTAGACCCACTGGCAGTACAGCTGCAGCATTAGTGGGTTAGTGTGCCATCATCCCATTCATCAGTATGCCTGCTATTCTCTCTCTCTCTCTCTCTCTCATTTGGGCTCTTGCTCTGCACTCAAATCTGCCCAGCCGCGCTGCAGTGCCCAGTCACAAAGTGAGAGTGCTCCAGAAGAGGGCTGTTGGTGTCAGTTGCTCAAGGGCTAGGAGTCACTCTCAACAGAGAAACATTGACATGGTTATACACTGAGTCGAGGGGGAAGATCAACTACAGACTGAGAGTGTGCAGTTTTTAATTGTGTGTGTGTGTGTGTGTGTGTGTGTGTGTGTGTGTGTGTTTGTCCCATTTCATGTTAGTCATACTGGTGTAAATGTGACCCAGACAGTGCATAGTGTCTTTTCCTCCTCAGCCCCCCTCCCAACACACACACACTCACACAAACAGACAGAATACAAAGACCCCTAGCTCATATAGCTTCAAGACATACAGAAATACACTACAAGCATTTCCCTGCAAAATCTCATCACAAGCACACACTTATGTACAGACACAGACACACACACACACACACACACACACACACACACACACACACACATATGCACTGTAATAAGGGAAGAGCGGATGGTCAGAGTGAAATAGTCATGAGTAAGCATTAATCCCTTCTGACATATAAGCGTGCCACTGACCTTATTACTATGACAACAGATGTAAACAGTGTGTGTGTGCGCGCGTGTGTCTGTGTAGGGGGGGAGGGTGCAATTATAATAATACTCACAGGGTGACACATAAACATTCACACTCACACACACACACACACACTGTAGCAAGTAGGGTTTTTTTCTTTTTTCTTGATATAAATGTATCCAGGTTGGCATGTCATGGACTGAGGCTGTAGCTCCATCTGTGTTCTCTGCACCACTGACCTGCATCCAGCTTCCTCTCACTCCTGTGTGCTCTAAACCTTTACCACACACAGAATAACACTGCCTCTAAAAAAAAAAACCTGTGCCCATTGCTCTCAAATGCAGTGCAAACTCACAAATATGTTTTGCCAGGTGACTGTATTAGCCATGGTGTTATTACATGGCTTGTTGTATAATCCATTGTCTGTGTTTTAAGAGGTTAAACTAATTGGAATGCTGTTGCATAATGGAAACGCTGACTGCCACGAACGGCTCCTGGTGATTATAACAATAGCGAGGGATTATAATCCCCCCCCAAAAAACGCAGTGCTAATCTCTAGATCTGAATCCCCAGCAGACACCCGTCAACCAGCCAATCTGTGTCCCCTCCGAGCTTTTTTCTCTCTCTCTCTCTCTCTCTCTCTCTCTCTCTCTCTCTCTCTCTCTCTCTGGGTGAGATGGGTTATAGGTGATGCAGAAGCACATGATCCCAGTGTAAAACCGTGCCTCTTTTAGTCATGGACGTGGTTCCCAAAAATGGATCTTGCTTCCTCATTGTCATGGGTGACTGTGTGTGTGTGTGTGTGTGTGTGTGTGTGTGTGTGTGTGTGTGTGTGTGTGCCCGCGCGTGCACACTCTCAAGCGTGGAGGACGGCTGCTCAGCCCACGCTGCACAGCAAAAATAGACGCTTCTCCTTTCATCCTTTCATGGATGGCAGCGCATTCAGCACTTCTTCTCTCATTTTCCCTTTCTCCTTTTCTCTTTCTCTATCTTTCTCTTTCCTGAAACCATTGAGTTGTCAAGAGGCACGGGAGGAGGAATAGGTGTGTGTGTGTGTGTGTGTGAGAGAGAGAGAGAGAGAGAGAGACAGAAAGTGAGAGAAATAGATAGAGATAGACCGAAGTACAACAGAGTAAAAGCCTGAAAAGACGAAAAAAATAAATAGATAGATGGGGAAAAAAGAAAGAGAAAGAGGCCTAAAGGAAAAACGGGGTGCTGGTCAGATCAGACTGCCAAATCCATTCACTCCGCTGTCCATCAAAATGGCTCAGACAAGCGCCAGCCACTCTGAACGTTATCTGCCTACCTCACCTGTGGTCACATTGTTTTCAACGTATCAATCTGCTGCCCGGAGCTGCCTACAGACCCCCCACCTTTTTCATCCAATCTCTCTTTCTGTCAGTCTTTCCGATGGGGTTGCTGCTCTAACATGGCCGCCATCTATGTAGTGGGCCACCGTACTGGTATACAGTGACCATGGGAGTCGAAAGAGATAGAGAAAGAGAGAGAGCAAGAGGAGAATGAGAAAAGAGGTGAAAGGAGAGAGGTGTGTGCGAGAAACACACAGAGACACATCTGTTCTCAATACCCGCCACCGCCGCTGCTCAGAGCAGTTGGCCTAATTTAATTCACAAAATCTCGTCGCCACGCGGTAAACAAACCATTTTTCTCATTTAGAGATTGCTGGGGAGACAAAGACATGCACACATGGAGGAGCGTTTGGCGAGATGGCCGCATGAGGAGGGTCATTAGCACGGGTTTGTTAGCGGACGGTGGGATGACCGTGAGGTGGCGGACGGCTGAATGACGGTTGGACAGGGTCACCATCCCCCACCATCATAGTGTGTGTGCGTGTGTGTGTGTGAGTGCATCAGGTTCAGAACTAGCCAGTGCGAGTCCAAAGTTTGAACAGAAAAGAGATTTTGAAGTGCAAGCCCATAAAAAGTAACAAAAAAAACTTTCACTTTCATGTTGAAATGTCATTGAAATCAAATGCTATTGAACTACAACTACTACTACAGTTTTTGGGGTTTTTTGGATTCCCCTCTCTGTTTCTGGGACTTCCCCTGATTTTAACCAGATAAATCTGCTTGTGTTGGAAGAATCACACAAAACACTATCTCTCTCTCTCCCTCTCTCTCTCTCTCACACACACACACACATAAACAAACACATTCACACAGGCCAAGTAACACACATCTAACAAACAGTAGCTGAACAGAGAGTGCGAAAGTGAAACGCCTGAGCTAATGATTACCTTAAATGACCTCATACAGATATAATACCGGTCTGACAATCCAGAATATGGAAACCCCCTGCCTTCCCCCAGCTCTGCTCTTTCTGTTCAATCAGAAGCTGCCACCCTTTCATCACAGCGGTGTTTCAGGTACATTCCAGCTCCTCCACCACCCTGCCATGAAGGCCATGTGATCTTATCCAAAGACATAGCTTTATAGAGGTTGGTGAAGTGAAACTAACTGGAAGCAGAGGGCATCAGAGATAAACAGACAGTACTTCCCAGTCACCACTAGAATTTCAGGGACATCCCTGGCTGCCAGGTGGGCTTTTACAGGAAAAACGGAGAGCCACACAGGTGATGTCCTGCTTAATCGGCTCTGGACAAGAAAAGCACAATGTTTGAAGCCAAACTAAATATTAGTGTACATTTTGAATCAAATTACAGATGTCAGTGTAAACAGACACGGATTATGTGCATGATTGTCCTTGGTAAGGAGCAGCTGTGCAAAAATCACCTTGTGAGGGAGAAGCTGCCTATTCGAGTGTTCAGCCAGAATAGCTAAATATGTGCTTCAGCAGGGTATCATGGTGGTCTTGGGCCTACAGGTCCGTCTATATCACAGTGCTGGTGTTACTCAGCCATCCTCCCTCACAGGATCTTATGTTGATGTTTTCAGTGGCACGTCAAGGCCTACATGCAAAACGTGAGGACGATCAAAGAATAGAGAATGCCCCTTGACCTTGTGACCTCAACCTTTAGCCGCAGCCCAAGCTAAAACTCAAAGCTAAAGTCAAGATTATTTTTCTTGCTTGGCCACCCCAACTTGGACATCTGTCTTGTGGAAGACACCGCCATATGCTCCTTTTGTCTCAGACACATGTCTCAGGATCTTAGCACTTTTTATTGATCGATGACCACCAGAGATTAGAGGAAGGGGGAGCTCATGTTGCTGACCCCATCCGCTGAAGACAAAAGACTGATGCAAAAAAAACCTTGGGACAGAAAATTGAAGCTTTAAGGCTTTAAGAAGATAAGTGACACAAAAAAGTCTCAGTTCTTTCTGTGTGCTAAGAGATCGTACTAAGTCAATAGGAGGAGCCAGTAAGAGCTTAATACAAACAATTGAAATTTCTTGGAAAGCTATGAATTCATTGATGTATGCAATCTCTCTCTCTCTCTTTCTCTCTCTATCCCTCTGTTACTCACTCACTCACTCATCTCCCTCCCCCCCCCTCCATGCACCCCGACTTGTGATGCTCATCAGTTGGCTTTCTGAAAGGAGAACAATAGGGCCTTTTGAGGATAGAAATCTCAGTCAGTGTTCAGGCATGAAATCCGGGCAAGCTAACAAAAAGCGCCATTGACTCCGCGAAGGGTTGAAAAAAAGGGAGTGATAAGATGCCCCACGTCGAGCGTCGCTGAAATCAGTCCACAGCCTCAAGGCCAGAGATCGAGAGAGACAGAGGGAGGGAGGGATAGAGAAAAGTGAAAGAGTAGAAAACATAAGCCTGACCATTTTCATATACTTACTGTTTTCAAAACTACCCAGAGAACTGTATCAATGTCGCTATCTCTCTCTCACATCGTGCTTGATACATCGTAACATTGTCAAAAAAACAGATTGCACGCTGTGCAAAAAAAGAAACAGATCTCATGGTCCATAATGAGTTTATGAAAAGGTTTCAGTTCTTATCAGGTCTTTATGGGAATGTGCTCTCTTGAGAATTCCATTTACTCAGCAATATGCTGTGCATATTTGACCTGAATTCCATTGGCCTAGATTGATTATTTCCATTAATGTATATGGGAATGGGGATTTCGAACTTGTAAATAAAGGACAGGAAGTTCATGATTAAGTCGCAATAATAAACTAACGGACGACCACTGGTCACTTAAAGGGTTTACGTTCATGAACTGTCTCTATGGTGTCTTGACCTAAGGTTACTGGGCTGACCCCTTAATTCACTTCTGAAAGACGTTTGTTGATCGGCTTCAGAGGGTCCACATGGCAGATGTGAGCATATTTGTTTATGCACACATATGGCAGTCATGCCACCTGGCATATGACGTCTCTGCTGGAGAATCAAAGGTCAGGTATTCGGTCTTTGAGGCCTGAGGGTGGAGGGGGGTTGGGTGGGGGTTGACACCTCCTTCTGACAGTTTCACCCATTTCCTCCTCCCCGACCACTACCACAGCATTCTTCCTGCTGGGTCCCAACCAGTCTGGAGGTAAAATGCTGTTTGATAGCCGGCCTATTTACAGTCCCATCAGCGGGCCATTAGCACAACTCATTAGCATTTCCAGCTCACAAAAAAAAAATCACTCGACGTGGGGGGTGGGGTGGTTAAAACTTAAAAGAGACACAACATGGATTGTTGGCCAAGGCCGTCCAAACATGTATGAAATGACCACACCTCCAGTGTGTGGCACGTCCTGGACGTCTAACAGCTCCACAGCTAGCTGCCCTCTACAAAGAAGATATTTCACACACACACACACACACACACACACACTGGCTTTTAGAAAAGAGAGCGAAATGATGAAACCAATCAAAACCAAACGACAAAGCAGAAAAAATTGATGCCCCACAACAGAACCTTGTCCCATCCACCAGTCCCCAAAGGGAGAAAAAGAAGAAGCACCTTGTGTTCAATAGAGGTTATTCATGGCATTCTCCTTCTGATGCTAAAAGGAGCAGTTAAAGCCTCATAACTCTTACACACACTCTCCAAGAGGTTGGAGTTGTTCTGAAATAGAACCCTGACACAAATGAGGTGAACATTTCTATGTGAGTGCTTGCGTGCTTGGCATTCCTCTGCTAACAGTGGATACTTTATGTCATTCTACAAGGCCACAGTAGGGTGGGATGATTTATGAGTGGTGTAGAAAAACCAGCACTATTTCCATTTAAAGCAGCTGTAACACCATTTGACGCAGTTCAAGACCCCCCAATGTACGGGCGTGTTGTAATGATTTAAATTATTTTTGGTATAGGAAATAATGTGTTGTGAGGCTATTTTAATCTGAAAAGGCAAAATGGTAAAATATGTGGCAACTCTCTTAAATGAAAAGGTCAAGAGAGCTAAAAGTAAAAATAAAACCCAGAATCAACAGGTTTGGAGGCATACAACTTCCAACATCAACTTTAGCAGCATACTTTTAATGTATATATATATATATATATATATATATATAGAGAGAGAGAGAGAGAGAGAGAGAGAGAGAGAGAGAGAGAGAGAGAGAGATACTTTGATTACAGTCCTTGATGAAACTCTGTACACTGTAGTCTTGGACCTGGTAGTTACATTACGAGGATGGAGTAGATCGCCTATATTAAATGGCTGATAAGTGATTAGGCTAGCATATCTCTAGGATCAGTTGAGGTTACTCCATGTATTGTAGACTACATTGACCATCTATAGCTGTCTTTCGTTCTATTGCTGCTTAGCAGTTTCCAAAAACACGACGAATTCGACTTCCATTCATAACATCTAGCAGTTAAATTATACCTCATAATTTGTAATTTAACAACGCCGGTATGGAGAGTGATCGGCATTCCAAACGATGATGTTAAAAATGGCATAGGCCTTTTTGCCATTAGAGGGTGGGAACTGGAGGGGGGGTGAGGGGTCTAAAATTGGGCGGAGAAACTAGTTCGTTTTCTCAGATTGGTTAAACTTGTAGGGACACGCCCATAGGTGGTGCATTTGGTTATCTTGAAGCGCTGTTCAACTGGTACTGGTAGTAGTAGGTTCCTTCTCACGATAGGAGCGGTCTGGGGATAACGAGGTCTGGAGAAGTCTGAATTTTTTTTTCCATTCTTAAGGAATAAAGAGAAATTCCTTTAAGCGTTGGATGAACAACACCCTCCTTGGGCTGGATTTATTTTTCAACTCTCCGATTTAGATTCTTTTCATTTCCTTTACATAAAAATAACAAATTCATCACTATGGGATCCCAGGCATCAAAGGGAGGAGTGGCTGTTGAGGGGAAAGCCGCCGCGGCTGACCCGGCTGCCGTCAAGACAAACGGACAGGTAGGCACTGGCTCCTCGGTTATCACCACGCTGTTATGGCGACACACCCACATCGACACAGACCCCGCTCCGCTCTCAGTATCTGCTTTGTTGTAATTGTAAATAGGAAAACTAAGCACGAACCCTGGTTATTTTACTGCATAAGGCTGTAAAAGGCTATATTGTTACTTACAGATAACAGTCAATCCGGCTTGCGCGCTTCTGTGATTTGGAGAGGTTGGAGACTCGAGGGATGCGCGTGTCCAAAAGTAGAGAGCTGTCCATCAAAACCCAGTTGATAGTGTGGAATATGTAGAAATGTGAAAATGTCGCGGACATAGGCCTATATGATTAACAGTTTTTGGTTGACTGGCTGGTTAAATGGACTCGATTGGCAGCGAAGTGCAAGACGGTGCATTGATGGAGAATGCCTAAATTAGACCGTTTCTATTGCTTTATTTTTTTCTATTTTAGAACTGTTCAGGCAATTTTGATTGGGGTTGACTATAGTTCCAAAATTTGTATCGATGAAATAATTAGAATTGTTCATGTTTTTCATGTGACAGTACGGCTCTAGAGCGAGCGACATCGTTGGCAGACGCATGAGCTGGCGAGTCTAGACGGGGGACTAGTATGCATGTCTACATGCAGTGGTTGGATATATCAAAGATATATTCAATTAAAAAGTTGTCAAATCTCAAAATATTTAAGTTGCATTTAGTTGTTAAATGTGTTTGACGGTGTGTTAACTCGTTGTAAACGACTTTATTGTCGACGACAACGTTTGGGAATCATAATGGAATTCGTAACGATGCACAGATCGATTCCAGCCTTTTGTCTCAAGACTGCTGTCTCGACCGCTTGCACACAAGCAGCATGTCTGCGTTGTTAGGTCGCCCCCCAACGATTACACGAGGTACTGCAAGGCGTCACCTAAAATCCATTCATTATGCACGATGCATCAACGATATGTTTGTCGACGACCTCGGTGGCATAAAATCATTTGAGTTCGGCTTATTTTGCCCAGAGGCTGCACATTGCTTATATTTAATAATTTATGTCGGTGAAAAGCACCATTCTGAGTAATAAACGCTATATTCAATTCCCCAATTCTCTTTGTGTCTCTCCAGGAGAATGGTCATGTCAAGACCAATGGTGATGTTTCTGCCAAAGCTGAGGGCGATGCTGCCGCCACCACCAACGGCTCAGCCGAAGCCGCCAAAGAAGAGGGTGCCAGCGATGCCATCGAACCCGCTCCGGCTGCCGAGGGTGAGGCCGCCAAGCCTGAGGGCGAGGCCACCAAAGAGACCCCCAAGAAGAAGAAGAAGAAGTTCTCCCTGAAGAACTCCTTCAAGTTCAAGGGCATCTCCCTGAAGAAGAACAAGAAGGAGAAGGAGGTGAAGGAGGAGGCGGTCGCCACAGTGGAGGAGAAGGCCGAAGAGACCGCCCCAGCTGCGGACGCCGCCGCGGACGCTGCCCCTGCCGCCGAGGAGAAGAAGGAGGAGGCCGCCAAAGCCGAGGAAGCTGCCCCTGCGGCCGAAGCTCCCAAGGCGGAGGAGACCCCTGCCAAGGCTGAGGAGGCCCCAGCCCCCCAGAAGGAAGAGGCTGCTGCTGCTGCCGCCGCCCCTGCTGAGCCCACAAAACCAACAGAGGAGACCAGCTCAACACCCGCACCATCCGAACAGAAAGAGTGATTGTACTTCACAAGGACCGCGAACTGTTTTTCAAAAAAAAAAAATACAAATATATATATATATATATTTATATATATGTGTATATGTATACATATGTATATATACATGGATATATGTATATGTATATATACACATGTATGTGAAAAAAGACTCCTTGTGCCACTTTCTTTAAGAATAATAACAACAGACAAAACTAGACTCACTAGTTCACTTCCCTGATTATGGCTCAATGATCTGGAACTCAGCTGCATCCACACAGATGGGACTCAGTGTCAGAAGGGGGTTGAACACGTGTGTAAGAGTTGGAGTCGAAGGCTGTGCATCTCCCAAACACCCGCAGATGCTAAATATGTTTGTTCAACAGGAAGGCGAGAGGTGCCCAACACCTCATTAAGTGACTGTTTAGAGAAAAAAAAAATGGAGATTGAGAAAAAGATGACAAAAGACTTGCCAACTTTCTACATTCCTATATTTTAACCCAAATTTAAGTATTTTGTGGTGTATAGAGAACCATTTTAAATATTCAGAAGGCTTTGTCTTGTTTGTTTAAAAAAATCGCAATTTAATTTTCATCTTGGCTAAACAGAAAAAAAGAAACACATTTGAGCTTGCTATGTTCACATTTGAAGTTTTAAAAGAAGCAGAGTTGTTATGTGTTAAATGTGAGCCTTGATCTGCTTTTTTGTCTCTGTAAATACATTTGACCGATTTTGTTCTTTATTTTGCTAATGTTTAAAGATGTTACTGGTTTTATTGTAAAGTTGATAATGGTAAATAAATGTTGGTTACCTACTTACATTGGTTTCCTGTACTTCTATGGGTGAGGGAATGGATCTTTACATAAATGAACACAGATCATTTCATAATGACAGCCAAATCATTTAGGCCAAGTCATGTATTAAACAACAACAACACATTTTGCTCACACAAATATACATAGGTTTATTTCACTCACTTTCACAACATAGCATGATCCAAATAAGATTAAAATCTAATCATAGAAACATGACAACCTAGACAGAGCATAAATATAGTCATCATCATGACATTACTCATAAACATGATGCACACCTACGTTGTAGGTATAAAAAGTATAAACAAAAAAATGACACACTATCCTACAAATATGGCATCTGTGCGGTCATGCTATTATAGTTGTTTGTTTTTCTGTGGCCTACAATGAGGTGTCCACAAGTGTGTGGTGGTGTCAGCTACCATCAGCATCACATCCTGAATAACTGTGGTCTGGAAGCAACATCCGCATATATCACATCATCATGAGTGTTATTTTGATGTTTTCTTCATATTCTACACGTGGATGTGCATTTTCTTAGTAATGACTCACATACTTTGTAACACCTGTAATTTTTAAAAATGTGATCATCATGCTAGACTATTCATTGACATTTTCTGCTGTTATGTCCAATGAAATTGGTCACTTGCAATTACATAACCTTAGCAAAGGCAACTGCATACATGCATCTGTCTCATAATGGGTTAAACTGACTGAGCATGAAATATTTTTGACCTTCAGCATGCAACAATACAGTTAAAAGATTGTTGCAAAAATTATCGTCAATTCCTTTTTGAAACTCTTTAAATGGCTGAGGAGTGCTATTAGCCTATATGTAATAAAATTGTACTAAGCTGTTTATAAGCATACGCTTAGTAATAAGCAGGATGAACCACATAAAAAACTTAAACACTTTGCCACAGAATGATTAAAAATGGGTATTGGGCGCCATCATGTGGTAGATTTAATTTGTTGCATGAGGCAGACACAATAGACCACATTAGAGGCCAAATTTCTTTAGGAGTCAATTTTTCTGAATAGTTCAGCATGCAGTTATTTAATTACGGGTGTTATAGTTCAAAGGGAGAGGAAGCAGTGTCCGTTAATATCTTTGCTGATATGGAATACTCTGCTGCTTGGTGTATTTGTTTGGCCACCAGCAGTAAGATGCCGGAAGATTGGTTGTATTTTGTGTCAAACTCATGATGAATCTAATGAACTCATCAAATGATGATGTTTTGCACAGAGGTTTTCTGAAAGATAATTAAAACCATTCACATATGACAGTATTGTTATATGCGTTCCCTCTCTGGAATCCCTTTCGATGACTTCCAAATGTAAAAACAGACACAGACACGCACACAGACACGCAGACACACACACGTGCGCACACGCACGTACGCACACACACACACACACACACACACACACACACACACACACACACACACACACACACGAACACGAACACCAGAAGAGAGAGAGAGATCTAACTAAGGAGGAGCTGTTAGTTTCTACAATTCTGAACACACAGAAAGTCCTTACTACATGTATATGTTATCAGCATAACGAATTAAACAGATTGAGGAAGAAAGTGCCACACCATCTTGTAGAGTGAGGCAACTTTGTTACTTTTTAGTGACACTGCCTTTAAATGGTGCGACTGAAAAAAAAAAGCTTTCATGCTTCACACCACACTCTGTAGGCATTTCGGGCCATTCCTCCAGGCAGAGCTGGTGCAACTGAACTGGGTTTTTGGGGCCTCCTGCTTGAAGCCACTTTTTTTAGTTCAGACAACAAATTTGCCATTAAGGGTCAAGGACACAACTTTGTGATGACCACTCTAAAACTTTAGGTTTGTTTCTTTGTTGTTTCTTGTTGTCCATTAACCATGTTTTTACCACTTGGGCCTAAAATATATTGCAGACATTTTTGATAACTTCTGTAGAGTGGCAGCTATTGTAATCATCATGACTTTTATACCTGGCAGGCATCTGGTACAGTGAACAGTACTGAGAAGCTAAACCAAGGCTGGTTAGGTCACAATCTGGTCTTTATGTTTAAATAGTATAGGCTACGGGATAACAGAGAAACAAAGAAATTGCTAAATTGGCATAAAAGCTATTCAACACAATCTATTGTCCAATCTATGGTAGCACTTTAGTGTAGGGGACACATTTTAGCCATTAATACATCACTAATATGTGTATGTATTAGTGCTCAACAAGGTCTGTATTAAGCATCATTGCACAATCATTAGGTCTTTATTGAACACTATCTTATTCTTAATCAATAGGTCATTTATTCTTGGTAAATTCTTAATATGCAACTAGTTAACAGTTATTTAAGGTTACTGGCAAATAAGATCAAAATAGAGAGTTAATAGACTCTTAGTCTTACACTGTCTTTTTATGTGGACTTATAGTGACAACTTGTTAAGACAATGTATTCGAAGGCTATACAGTTTCTATTTTCATCAATACTATCAATATGAAAAAGCCCAGAAGAAGCAGTGCAAGCAAGCTCTTCTGTGACTCAGGGCTAAGCACTTTACAGGCTCTCTTGAGGAACATAATGTTTAAGTTCATGTCCCGACTTGATGAGTCTCAAAACTGTATTATAATGATGCTCAAAAGCCCCAAGGTGCAGCTCGGTCAGATATCAATCATATTTGTGGAAACATTGGTATGGGTGCCTGTTAAGACTCTCATGAATCAGAGTATGTTTGAATGTGTTCATGTATCTATTTCTTTTTTTATGTTGTATGTCTTGCTGCTGGGTCTAGAGCCTGTAATAAGTCTATAATATCCAGATCAAACCCAACAAGTGACTTATTAAGGAGTTACCAGAATGAGTCACCTATTACGTAAGAATAAGACATTCCTAACCTAATAAGTGTATAATGATGCTGTATAATGGAGACATCATCAAGAACATGTGACAGACTCACACACAAACACCAAACACAAAACTCCTGCAACACACATGCACCTTCATACATAATCCAACTCTCATACACACACAGTTTGATGGAACATCAGCACGAAGTCATCAATACAAATAGAGGGCGCAGGTGATAGACTGAATAGTATGCAAACATCCACAAACTATATATATATTTTGTTTTCAAACTAGTGCAAAGAATGGCAGAAATTGTTCTAAATACACATTTAAGCCACATATTTCCTAAACTGTATTTTGCTACATACTGTGTATGTTTCAATTACATCTTTACAGGGCCTTTTCTCTGTCTTTTTCTCTTATTAGGAGCCACTGCAGTTGTACATACACACACCAATGTCCCAGTTTCATTCTTATTCTGAAGGTTTTGGCAGAGGGGTATGTTCATATATAATTTATAACCTGTTTCATGGTGATATCCATTTCATGTTTACCCTATTTGCCTGTAGTGTCACCTTAAAGAAATCAGGTTTCAGCAAGAGAATGAAACAGCTGCTCATTTAGGGAGGTTATCGTGTATTATTTTACTTCGGTTGGTCTAACAAATGAAATGGCACCACTGGTTTGCCACCTTGAGTTACCAACATCTGGTCTGGCTCATGGACTAAGAGTGAAATGGCATTCTATTATTTTATTAGATATTTATATATTTTTGTAGTGATTTTGTATTCTTTGTAGTGTGGTTTATATATTTCTTATTCTCATCATTGATTGATTTAGTGTCTTATGCAGAAAAGCACATTGAATGACCATTATCTACGATAATTTGCTATAGGCTATTAATGTGAACTTGAATGACCTTCCTCTTTGGGTATAGGCCTAGGCTATGGCTTTTTAATGATACAGCACTCTCTTCAGTGGACACTGACAGTAACAGCTAGGCTACCTTCAACAACTACCAGTACCTTGATTGTTCAGTTCACATAAACAATAAAGAAATTCATCTCTGGGTCTCACCTATACTTCCTCAATGATGTGGTGGTGTTTAGCCTATATTTGTAAGATGAGGTAGGCCTACCTTAATGGAAATGTTTGCAAACTGCTCCCAAGGAGAAATACAAAACTTTCCACAAGCCTCTAAGACTGTGGAAACAGTGCATGTTAACTTTTGAACCCCAGGGATTTAATGGAGGCTAAACACAAGTAAACGCAGTTTGTACTTCTGAAATTTCAAAAATAGAGTTTATCCACCTCTCAAAAGAGTTTATTCAACTTTTAACATTCAAAAATCACATTATAGGCTATTATCCACATTCACTATAGGCTTTACTCATCAACACTCTAGGAACCATTTAATACCACTAGTATTGTTACAGTATAAACATTGGACAACCTTCACCATCATCAAACATGTTCTGAATGCCTTTTAAAAAAATCCAATACTGCGCAGTCCACCTTACCATGATCACAGAATTCATAGTTTACACACCTCTTATTTTAGCACTACACCACTGCCTGGATGTCTGATATTTGAAATGAAAAAGCTTAGGCTAAATAAATCAGACAAAAATCAAGTCTGACAAAAGTGGGAACTAGGCAGTTTGTGCTGGGCAAATCTGAGTTTTAAAAAAGAGATTAATGTATTGTAACGTAAGGCCTAAAAGTAATGTAGGCAAAGTGTTTAATGTGTTGGTGTAGGCCTATGCAATTTAGGCTACTTTAACTATGTTGAGGACTTCTGCAGCAAGGTGTCTGAACACGCACAGAGAGCTTGTCAAGTAGCGTCAAGACATTCCTAACATCAAATGTTGTCTTTCATTATATATTTCTTATAACATAACGCCATCTTCGGTTTTTTTTTTTTTTTTTTTTTTTTTTTAATCGTTTTGTGATTTGGTTACTGAAGTCTGAGACATCTCTGTGAAGAAAACACTTCAGTACCGCGAAGTGGTTGGTCCAAATTGCAGACGGAACGCCCCAGATGTGAAAGATGTAATGCGATTGGTAGAAATGCACTAAATGCAAGTTCCGACTGAAGTTAGTCATTGCGTAGAAAGCCCGGCAGGCTCAGGCAGTAATTGGAGGTAAAATGGCGCTGACTTCTCAAGGAACAAAGAAGAAAGTTTGCTATTATTATGATGGTAAGGAATAGGATAACGCCTCATCTGAATATACACAGAGAAGCAGTAGGGAAACGTGAAGTTAGATATTTAGAGTGAGACATCATTAATCGCTCTCTTTTATGAACTGATTGTAGCAAGTAAACGAGTTCAACCGGCTAGCCGCTTGGCTATGTAATTGCTATAGGCTAGCTCACTCTTGTTAGCTAATTGTCTTCGCTGCAGGGAGGCGTGCAGCATCCCGTTAGCGTGAAGAGTTGTCTTGATATTCTGTTAAGGACTTAACGGTTATACTTACCATAAAACTATAGTTAATTTACATGTGGTCTGCTCTCAGTTCCGGACTTGTGTGACTGTCTAGCTGGTTTTGTATGCTTCCAGGGATTCCACAACTCGTTAGCCAGCAAGCTAGCTGTGTGGCTGGTCCGCTAGTTAGCCTGCCAACATCATTTGACTAGCATCCTCCAGCTTTATTCTTCGTGCTAAGAAGTCCTAAATATTTGGGTCGTTGACAGACGTTAGGCAGCTGTTAATGTTTCTCGGTCAGACCACAAACTTAGTGTGCTGTTGTCCTTTAGTGGTAATTTACCACGTTTACATCAAAGGTTCATTAGCAGCTTATTTGGCCTAGCAAGCTAGCCTGTTTCCTCTTTCTGATAATGCGTCCTCCTAACTTTGATGTGCATCAGCTTGCATGTAATTTACCGACCGGCCTTTTAAACCTATTTAATCCCACCTATGCAGCGGTAGAGTTACGTGCTGGATTGCATGTAGCCTGTTGCACACTTTCGAGTGATGCACACAAAGAACGGATGCGAACACTCCTATGAATGTGTTCATTATGCATTAGCATTACATTTTTGCCACTTGATTGTAAACACTTGACGTTACAGAAATGCGACTAACTATTCGGATTTTTTTTGTTACTGAGAAAATCTAGGGCAACAGATTGAAAAATAACTCGCCCAGTAAAGTCACATTTAAATGACTAGCAATAAGAGATTGTCGTTGGACTTGAATTGGCCATTTCATTGTTATCCCTTTATCTAAATACGTAAAAATATGCACACCTGCTGAAGGAAATTAACACTTAAGTTTTAGCCTGTGGGCGATGAGTGAACAGTCAATTGTAACAAGCAAGATGCAGTTTCTAGCAGACACTTGAAATCACAGCAACAGCCTGTATCAGTCACAAGGGTATATTGCCTGTTTCTTTATAGCCCTCGACCATGGTGCTGACATTCCTGTGGTGCACAGTACATTGACACATCTGCAAGTCTTCCCTTTTAGCCTGTGCTTTGCAAAAAAAAGGACATTCAATATTTAAAAAGGACCTCTACATCATTCATCATTTGGAGCACAATGAGTCCATCTCTCTCTTTCTTTCTTTTTTTTTGTTACCATCCAGGTGATGTTGGGAACTACTACTATGGCCAGGGCCATCCCATGAAGCCCCACAGAATTCGCATGACCCACAATCTCCTGCTCAACTATGGGCTCTACAGGAAGATGGAAATCTATGTAAGCCATATGCATCTCTCTCCCCCCCCCCCCCCCTCCCTATAATGTTGTATGTGTATCAGAAAAAGTGCCTAAGAATCTGATTGCAAATGTGAGGTTTGTATTGATACGCTTATATTGTGAGACTGATGTCTTTTGTGTCCTGCACCCCCACCCCACCCATATAGAGACCTCACAAGGCCAATGGCGAGGAAATGACCAAGTATCACAGTGATGACTACATCAAATTCCTACGCTCCATCCGGCCTGACAACATGTCTGAGTATAGTAAACAGATGCAAAGATGTAAGTAGACTACTATTTACATTCATATGGCAGACACTGTTATTCATTGTTACTTGAAGTATATCACAGATAAAAACATTGTTTTTAATTCATAAGAGAACCCTCTGCTGTGATGATGAGAATAATGAAGGGTTTAGGGCTTGTTTACACGTATGTAGATGTTTGTGATAAACGCATATTTTTTATATGCGCTTGGGCCTTTCGTTTACATGTAAACAGAGTTTTAGCTCCCTCAAATGGATATTTTTTTCATGTTTTTTTTTTTTTCCAAATGATGACGTGATTGATTCTATGTGTGTGCAGCTCTTGCCTGAAATACCACCAGTGTCAATGGTAATCTGTATGGGTGTGCATCTCTCCCTTATATGACGATTCTATACGTATCTAGATGGATAAGCTATGATACGATTCAGAGTCAAGTTTTAATACAGAACGATTCGGTACGATGTAATTGGGCCCCAAAATGCAAAACAGTTCTTCACATTTGTTTATTTTCAATTTTTATTTTCCATTATATAGTATTTAATTATATTAATAATTATCAAATGGGTAGGCAATAAAGTCTTTTTTGTTACTTTAAAGGTTGTATCAGCGATTTCAGGCCCAAAAAAGGCCCAAACATAAATTATCACATTCATCTAATCTTTCCTAACGACCCGCTAGCTGTCTGCTCCATAAGCAGGCCGTCAAAAAAACGTGTCTCCGTAGGCAGCCTAGGCTCCGAGATCTGTACACAAAAACAATTGCTACCAACAAGGGTTGGCAACCCACTCAAAGGCAACATAAAGTGTTTCAACCAATAACCGACGAGATGTGCATTTAGGAGAGTTTTAATTGCACGGGAGGGGGAGGGAGTAGCTAGCTAGCTCTCTGTTTTGTTTGAACATCAACAGAAGTGACGTATCCCCGCTATCGCTGATACAACCTTTAAGGCATGAGCAAAATTACAATTGCATGTCATTGGGTTTATAATTTCTCCAAAAGACACAAAGACTTGACTGGATTGAAAGACTGAACAAACATTTTGATATTAACAACTTTGCCAAATGTCTCTAAACGAAATCACTACGCCAATTAATAGAGATCTATACATTCATGTCATGTTCTCAGTTCATGTACGCTTAGCTGCTAAGCCAGTCACAATAGTTTAAAACCTCAGTGGTGTAAGCTGTTGCTTTGGCTTAATTTCGAGTGCCAGGGGAGAAAGGGTGTCTGGATCACCTTTCATAAACAAGGAGGCTACTTACACATGTTGTCAAAAGCGAGTTTGTCACATCAACAATGACAGGTAGGCAATATTACCCTCCCTCCCCAGTCATCTTTCAGATGTGCACTGGACCGATGAGAAGAGGAGGCTTAACAAAGTTACCACAAAGACAAGGGGTGTTTTTTGCAGCCTAAGAAGCTAGGTTAGAGGCTAGTGCTTATGACTGAATATATGACTTCTTTCAAGATACTGCAACACACACGTTAATGTCACACACGTTATTAGTCCATGCTGCATTTCACTAAACTCGACAACTAGTTTGTTGCCACTGTAGAAGTGACGCTACTCACCCTCGTTGGAGAACGCTAGACGCTCTGTTTGTGTGTGTTAGCGAATCAGGGTCGGTCTTATGATTTTCAAAGTAACATCATTTGTAACGGTAGGTTTTCCGCTGCAGCTTTAAACCGATTTGTTATTTTAAAAATCGGGCCAGACCGGTTCACAGTACATTTAAACCGATTCAGGGGTTTGCCTTCCAAAAGAAACGCATAACATCCGTTTTAGGAAAAAAAAGCTCTTAGTCTGTAATCCTGAATCCAGTCTTTACCACATTATCACACGCCTGCAATAGTACCATTACCATAAACCTTAAATGCTTTAACTTCCTGATGAATAGACTGATAAACCTCAGGATATGAATTGAACCAAACTATTGGTAGGGTTTAGTGGGTAGTAAATTGATGGAGGGTTGCACGTTGGCCTGCTGTTCATCTTATTGTTGGACTACTGTTAATCTTCTGTTTTTTTTTCTGCTTCACAGTTAATGTGGGAGAGGATTGTCCCGTGTTTGACGGTTTATTTGAGTTCTGTCAGCTCTCAACAGGTGGCTCTGTTGGTAAGTGTCTGTGTGTGTGTTTGAGTTTTGATGTGTGCGTCTGATGTGCACACAAGGCTTTGAAGACTTTTCTCATAATGGAGATATTAAAACTATTAAAAATATGAAAATATTGGGTATAACAACCACATACTGCTGGAATGGAGAGTACTTCACCCTGCAAAACCACCCTAGAAAGTGTCTATACTCTTATGGTTTAACCTTTGTTTTCAACACCTTATGGATCAGCAGTCTGTTGTAGATGGGGACCTAAGAAGAAGGGCTGATCAGAACCGCTCAGCAAGAATGCAGAAATTTAGACCTGTCCATGTTTTTACTAATCACCAGTATTGTTTGTGTGTGTGTGTGTGTGTGTGATTTATAGCTGGAGCAGTGAAGCTGAACAAACAGCAGACAGACATTGCCATCAACTGGGCAGGAGGCCTTCACCATGCCAAGAAGTCTGAGGCGTCTGGGTTCTGTTATGTCAACGACATCGTTTTAGCCATCCTGGAGCTGCTGAAGTGAGTGCTCTTTGAGCTGTTATGCCTATAGTGATACATAGCTGATTGCTAGTGCCCTTGTCCCTCAGCTTTACACGGTGACCAAAAATTGTGTTTTATGTCTAGTGTGTCTTTTTAGCGTTGTGGCAAATGTTCTTTCAGTAGACAATATGTTTGAGGCAGAAGCACAGTCAGTGTATGACAACTTGTCCCTTAATAGAAGATATAATATCTATCTCTTAGAGTAGAATACAACAGAATCAGCAATCGGATATAATTGATTTGAAGTGGACTTGAGATGAGATTTCACTGAAGTTGCATGCTTTGTATCATGTCATGTCTGACCTTTATGTTTAGCTTTGGATAAGAGCATCTGCCAAGTACCTTAATGTCCTGATCAAATCATTTCACTGGTGTTTTTAAAAGCGGTTGATCTAGTTTTAACTGTCTGCTGCCTCCCTGCTTCAGGTACCATCAGAGAGTGCTGTACATAGACATTGACATTCACCATGGTGACGGTGTGGAGGAGGCGTTCTACACCACAGACCGTGTCATGACCGTGTCCTTCCACAAGTACGGGGAGTACTTCCCTGGCACAGGAGATCTCAGAGTGAGTGCCCGTCCCTGAGATCTTGCGCAACTTCATGAAATGGCCTTCAAACACATTTGCTGTTTTAGTAATTCGACATCAAACCTGTCAGCTTGCATTGCTGGCTGGTTGCATTTTATGAAGTAAAACGCTTGAATTATGACTTACTGGTGCATGGTGAGATTTGTTTTGTATGGGATGTAAAACATCGCTGGTTTTCAAAGTCCAGTTTATTATAGATAGATAGATAGATAGATACTTTATTGATCCCCAAGGGGAAATTCAAGGGTCTCAGTAGCATATAGACATCACACACAACATGCACTTACTTTAGTAGCCATTTAAATTCAGATATGTTGGAATGGATAACTGTGTAAAGGTGTGGACTGACTGAAGTTTCTTTTCTTTTTTTACAGGACATTGGAGCAGGAAAAGGCAAATACTATGCTGTGAACTACCCCCTCAGGGATGGTATCGATGATGAATCTTATGAGGCCATCTTTAAGCCTGTTAGTATCTCTTGAGTCTTCATTTTACTTTGGTAATTTTTTTTTTTTTTTTTTTAGCGAGGCAGCTCTAGCCCAAATGTGTAATGCCTAACGGTGTGTGTTTCTGGGCAGATCATGGCCAAAGTGATGGAGATGTACCAGCCCAGTGCTGTGGTGCTTCAGTGTGGAGCCGACTCGCTGTCTGGAGACAGGCTGGGTTGCTTCAACCTCACCATCAAAGGTACAAGAGCAAGCCTCTTTTAAGACTGGAGAACACCTGTCTGCGTTTGTTTTAGCAATTACCTGTCTGTGTAATGTGTGTCTAGATGCAAGCTGTTGGTCTAGATTATGGTGTTGAAGGGAGGGGGGGGGGAAGAAATCAATGGTTGGAAAATGCTTCTTGAATCCCTGTAGTGGAGAGGTTTCTTATGACCATCTGGCCACGTGCTGAGACATCGCTCTGTTGAGGTCTTAATAAAGAATTGTTAGCTCAATATATGTACAATTTTGGAGTATTTATTTAACTTGCATATATAGTATCTTATAGTCGGCTTGGCCCTGTGTTAATGTTGTGGCATTTCCTGTAGGCCATGCCAAGTGTGTAGAGTACATGAAGAGCTTTAACCTGCCCCTGCTGATGCTGGGAGGCGGAGGCTACACCATCAGGAACGTGGCCCGCTGCTGGACCTATGAGACGGCCGTGGCCCTGGACAGCACCATCCCCAACGGTAGGCCTCGACACAAACAAGCAGTAGAAGACTTCATGAGTAGTAATGAGAAGAAAAAAAATGAAGACCTTTCAACTGAGTTTCACATTTACCTTTTTGCTAAATTCAATTTTCAAAAGTGTCATTTGAAATTCATAAACCAACTATGTGACATTTGTTGTGTTTGAGTGGTGGTGGTGATGAAATCTCTTATTTTGATGTCCAGAGCTCCCGTACAATGACTATTTTGAGTACTTCGGCCCAGACTTCAAACTTCACATCAGTCCATCCAACATGACCAACCAGAACACAAATGACTACCTGGAGAAGATCAAGTATGTGTTGTTTATCTTTTGGAACAGAAATATAGTTTTGTACCATAGAAGTGTGTTTTTAAATAGTTTATCTTGAAAATATATCTACATGTACTTTAAATGCACCAGTGGTATGGCAAGCTTGATTTAGAAACCTGTACATCTATACAAACAAGGATAAGCACAGTTTTACATAGACATACATGTGTGCTTGTTTAAAGAGCCATATTTGATTGACTTGGTGTGTGTGTGTGTACGTGCAGGCAGCGTCTATTTGAGAACCTGCGCATGCTGCCCCATGCCCCTGGTGTGCAGATGCAGGCCATCCCAGAGGATGCTGTACAGGAGGACAGCGGCGACGAGGAAGAGGACCCTGACAAGCGCATCTCCAGTATGTCATGTCCCAGGAACCCAGAGTTCTCTTGTAGCCCGTACACTTATGGCCTCTGTTCTGTCCTGTCCTTGTGCTCTGCCCTGGCATGCTTTTTCTCAACTTTCACTTTTCAAAGTGTCTCTTAAGTCTTTATAGCTGGATATAGCATCCTTTCAGAGACCCTCAGCCGTACTGTTTTTTTCCATGCGTCCCTTGAAGTCCAAGTGTGTAACTGTTATTCAGGCTCTGGATGTAGCAGGTGAGGTAGATGATAATGGCGTGTCTTTTACCTTGCAGTCCGTGCTCACGACAAGAGGATAGCCTGTGAAGAGGAGTTCTCCGACTCTGAGGACGAGGGCCAGGGCGGAGGACGCAGGAATGCTGCCAACTTCAAGAAGGCCAAACGGGTCAAGACGGAGGAGGAGAAGGACGGAGAGGAAAAGAAAGGTGAGCCACAACTCACTTGGTCAACCCTCACAAATCAACGTTCTAGTACACTGCCGTTATAATTGTCTATGGTCTTCTGTTTGTGCCTAGGAATCACTTTACAACCCCCATTGTGTTTTTTTTTTTTTTTAAGTGTTTTAAAAGAGTCCTATGTTTTGCCTCTAGCTGAAGTGAAAGAAGAGGAGAAAGCACCTGAAGAGAAAATGGACACAAAGGGGTGAGTACACACCTGGACGCTAGTCCGGCTGGTCCCAGTGTCCTGCTTTTTATGTGGAGGAGGAGGAGGATGATGGTTGTTGTTGCTGCTAAAGATTCTCTTATTTTATGGGTGCAAAAGATACTGATGACTCCTTGTATTACTAGGCCAAAAGAAGAACTGAAGACAACCTGAGAAATTGAAGCCCAGAAGTCCTTGTGGATGCATGACCTTGTCAGATGCCCCACCTCACACACACACAAATGCACTTACACACACAACTGTACACATCGACACACACACACGCATACACACAGAATAGAGGTTAGATTGCGGAAGCAAAAGACTGTAAATTATTTTCTAAGACTCATTTTACTATTTGTATTCTTAAGAAGCGGTATAAAGTTTTTTGCATTGCCAGTGTGAATTGAAATGCAAGATGTATGGGTTTTTTTTTCTTCCTATTATTTTCACCTCTGTTTTAATGTTTATTTTTCAGTTTGCATCCGATCAGTCCTTTTTTGTTTTTGTTCTTCTGCTTAAAACAGTACCTCAACCAAACCGGACCTGAACTAGTCACAATTCAGCCAATGCGCACCAGCTCTCAAACTCTCCCTGGCTCTTTCACAGGCTTTCATCTCTTAAGTTATTTCACATCATGGACATTCAAATTTGTACATTTCCCCTTTTTCCCCCCCTTTCTTTTTGGTAACTGTCTCCTTTTCTTCCTCTGGATGCCTATTCCTGCTGCCGCATTCTTTTACCTTGTTTTTAAGAAAAAGATTAAAAAATGTGACAATTTGTTTTTATTACCATGTCTGCTTTGATGGCTGTGAACGTAGCTGTGTGTCTTTTGGATGGAGGGAGGACTGGGGACATAAGGGGTGGGGGGGCACAGGGAGAAGAGGGCTTTACCCGCAGATGTTACGTTACTGCTATATGGGGAGCAGCTATTAGCAGGTTCGATGGACCTGCGGTCCGGTTTGGGTTTCCAAAAAGTTCAGATGTTGTGAAATGTCTATAACAATGAATTTGGTAAATAAAACAAAGAAAATCAAATTATGTCTCTTGATCAATAATGTAAATATTATTCAATAGTGATCCAAGGTTCTTTTTCATATTAAGTGTTCCATTACTCAAGGACATACCTTCTGAAATTCTGAAGAGGGGGGAGGGGGGAAGGGGGTAAAAAGTGCAGTAGAAGAGGGGTTTAGTAGATTAAGTGGCAAGGGCTGCATAAGTAAGGTGAGGGAGGATTGGAATTGGGGGGGGGGGGGGGGGGGGGCACCAACAAGGAGCACCCAAGAGCAAGCTATGTGCAATATAGATATGCTATGTATTATATAGATGAGTTTAGATGTGTATTAGACAAAACCAAGTTTCATAACTTCCTTTACTTTTACTGATTAACAATTCCATGCCTGGAATTTGACTGCAACCAGATTACACCAGAAAACACCAGATTAAAGGTTAACAGTTGGTTTGTTGCATGAATTCACCATATTCATTTTTGAAATAGTGATTATCACAAGGCTCTAAGGGTGCATTCACACTAGACCGTTTGGTCCAGACCTGAGTTCGTTTGGACCGATGGTTAGGTGATTTTTGCTAATGTGAACACATGCCGAACCTGGGTGTGGACCAGAGTCCGTTAGAAAACAGTGGTCTGGGGTACGGTTCGTTAGAACTCCAGTGCAGTTAAATGCTATCTGTTCCAAAATCAGGAAATAAACTGCCGTTTTTGCAACGTTGTCAAGCGATAGTGGAAAAAAGAAGTTAGTGTTTATGACAAACGGACTATGCAAAAATATAATGTGAACAGAGACCAGCTCGGTCAGGGCTAGGGGGGGAGTGATCACACTCGGGTACGGTCCAGTTAAACAGACCGAGTGGGAAGGCAACCTAAATTCTCAGGCACAGGCCTGGGATTCAGGATGGGCTAGGGCGTTTAAGATTTCTAAAATACTTATATTTAATGATTACCTATAAAGGAACAAATGTTTGATACCACTACCTAATCATAACTCTAAGACAGTGTCATCACACTGAAGGATGTGCAACACATTTCACTTCAGCCAAACATTTGCATGAAGAGCAAAACAAACCAGTAAAAAACATAATGCCTCAAAACCAAGTTTTTATTAGCAATATCCATTAATTTAATAGACCCTGGAGTAAGGCTCATAGAGAGTGATGTGTTGAAGTAAAACCAAGCATACAAAAACCAGAAATGCATAAGTGCAGCCGATGGTTGGAGCTGCTTCGCAGTGTGCTGCTGACACGCTGCCGTACGACTGATCTGGGGTCAGCGCTCAGATGGAATGTTGCTGCTTTCGAAGCTGTCTACGCCTCCAGCTCGAAGTCGAAATACTGGGGGTCGAAGTAGTGAATTCTGGTGTATCCGTCCTCTCCTCCACTGCTATAACTGTAACACACACACAAAAAAAAAAAAACGTTGGCACCAATTGCAACCACACCCACACCATACCATACCACATATCTTGACCTCCTCTGGCATCTTTAAAAATCAACATCCTTAACTATCTGAAAATGCACGTCTCTACAGTATATCCACCGCCTCAATACTTTCACCTTTACATTTATTCATTTTAGCCGACGCTTTAATCCAAAGTGATTTACACTTGGCGACTGACATTCAAGCTACAGTGAACAAAGAGATCATACAACAAACAACAGGCAACAACAAACAATACATATTTACCTACAACACAAGATAACCACAGGATAGTGATAGTGCAGACATTTAGATGCCAACCAGAGAGGCAATCAAATGGCGAGTCATATCACAAAGAAATGACCTGTTGTGTTATTACAGAGTAACAGAATAGGTAGTTGATCTTAGTATTTGAGGGGGGAAAGGTCCAACGGAAGAGACAAACAGAATCTCTTAAAATCTAATGTGGACTGCTGTGTGAGAAGATAGTTTTTTCTTACCTTTTCCCATCTGGGTGGAAAGCTACACAGTTGATGGGACCGAAATGTCCCTTTACTCTTCCAAACTCCTCTTCATAGGCCGCATGGAAGAACCTAGAAGGCGGCAGAACAGATAAAACACACCACATCCTTAGAACTTCAACCACATAACTAGAGTACAGACAGGTCAGAGGGCTTTCCGTATTAAATTAAAACCTTTGCAACTGACAAATGAATGGCTTGTGCAGACTATTGGGTGCTGGATATGACAAGATGATTCAAAACCATTGGTGCGTTTAAATTTGCAAACATAGGCAACCGTTCGCAAACGCTTTTTTTATTACCTATGATCTAATGCGGGGTGTCTAAGTTTATTTTTACATAGATCGATTGTAATGAAGGATCCGATTAGTTACTTAACGTGGATATCATGGGGTTTATTTTTTAATATATTTTTTTGTATGTAATGTATATATATATTTTTATGTAATGTACTGGTCAATTGTAAGATACCCTATATCAGCCGACCCCATTTGAATTTTAGGTGACCACACATGGGGTCCCGACCAAAGGTTGGGAAACGGTGGCTTAAGTTTAAGTCACCTACGTAGTCTGGTTCATTAGGTAAGTGGTGCATGAAAGGTGAATTTAAGGTGAAATTCTCATTTTATTCCTACACCTCAAGGTGGTATCCTCAGGGACCAGAAAGTTTGTGGATGAGTGCACCCGTAGCAAATGGGATAACCTTGTTAGTGGCATTCTGACACTAACAAGACCTGACAGCCTCCTCAAGTGAGAAGTAATCAATATTTTGTGGTATCAAACTGAGATGAGATTTCTATGTCCAACTCATTTAAGGGTTTACTGGCTTTATGCATATTCCCTAATAAGAAATAGACAAAGTAGTGTCAGCTCCTATTTCTTAAAGAATTAACAGTTTCTTGAGAAGGAAAAACATGTTCCTTATAAATTGCACTTAATGAGTACATGTTGTTTTTTTCTGCCCTTATCTTTACTCAACATCTGCTGAAAGATGTTATTATACCCAGTGTTAGTAGTTTACATGCCCCCACATTAAAGATAATTGATTTACTTATTTTAGCTAAAAGGGAGGCTTTTGCAAACAGGTATATATATATATATATACACTGACTAGTACAAGCGAGGGCTCACCTGGCCTCGAACTTGCCAATCCTCGTGGATGTGGTTGTGACCTCCATGGCCTCTTGACCACCACCCATGACCACCTGCACACATCATAGAGACAGACAGGTCAGGGCTTTCAATCACACATACAAATACAGATTCTAAGCCGGGCTGGCTGAGGGGTGCTGTTGGTCTTACATGGTCCATGCTGGGAGAGATGGCAGCGGAGTTGACGGGTCTCTCTGTCTTGAAGGACTTGATGTGATCAAGTGACGTGGAGTCAAAAAGCTGTGAGGACAAATGCAACATGGCAATGACTTTCTGAGAACAGGAAGTGTTTTTTGGGGGGGGCACACTTCTCCTTCTATGGATATATACACATCTCCTGTGTTTATGATGCTGTATGTACTTGATTATACCACTCCGGTTGGCCTAGAGTAAATTAGGCAGGTTGTGAGGAATCAAAGACAGGCATTTAATTCTATTACAGACAAAGTATTTAATCCTATTACAGAGCTTCATAATGAGGACATGATCTTGGTTCATCTGATATGAACCACTTTTGTTCTGCAAGGAAAATAGTATTTTTTCTGGAAGTGCTGAGAACATACTTGAGCCAAAAGATGTCTGAACACATACTATTATTGACTAGAATTATCAACAAAAACATTCAAATAGTTGCAGAGTACATCACCTTGACCATGTGGTAATCCACCATCACCCGTCTCATTACATATAGACCACTCCAACACCTTGCTATGGCAGCAATCATCTGTGTACCTTCACTGCATTCTTTCTAATATTGTGGTGCTCAAAGAGGCTGGTACATTCACAGACATGACAGAAAATCGCCTGCTCCAGGCTGGGACCCAGTCCAGCAAGCATACAACAGGACAGCACAGCAAGTTGTCCTCGCCATACACAGGTGATTAGGCACCAAGTGTCCACTACCCGGCACCCATTCATTCCTTTAGCTCTCTTACCCTTACTGATGCTCACAGTAGAGTTTAAACAGCCCCATGTCTGTGAATGTCCAGTGAGAGCGAGTTCTCCTACCTTGGCGGTGCAGTCTTTGGAGGCGGTGACGATCATGGTGAGATCCACAGACGACTGGATGTCATTGATCTGCTTTGTGTGTTCCTTCACTGTCTTCAGAATCTCCCCAGACTGTGTGCGCAGGTACACGCGCGCACGCACGCACACACGCGCACACACACACACAAACACACACACACACACAAACACATACACAAACACACACAGAAAAATTAACATAAGATCTGTCAATATTGAATTAGGTGACATTTGCAAGTCTGGATCGTTAAGAAACATACACACATATTTGTGCTAATGTAATGATAAGGGAAATGAAATGCAAGCATTCTGTACCTTGGCACTGAACTGGTTGATCTCGCCACTTTCATGGCCAGCAATGACGAACTCCCCCAGGGGTCCCCAGACAGCACTGGTGATCTTCGATTCATTGCAGGGCACTGAGTGGTAGGGCTGGTTGTCCTCTGAGGAAGAGACCAGGGAACATTAGAGGGTAAGGTCAACAAATGCCTTTAATGATACTTACAGGTCACTCCAGAGGGAATTCATGATCTATATTATAGTCATGAAAATGTGACTGACAGTAATAAAAAATAATAATAAAAAACATCAAATACTTCTATTATAAATGTGGTTAAGTGACAGCAAACCCTGGCAGCTTACACGTATAACGTAAATGTGCATTTATATGAATACCATTTTGAACATGTTTCAGACACTGTAACTGTATTGTATGTGGAATTTGCAGAACTGAATGAAAACTGCAACAACTTTACATTTTTCACTAAAGGTGACTTATGTTCTGGACAATGAATATCTTAAGCAAACATGATGTCCAAAAAAAGATCAAAATAAAAGAAACTCTGTGAACTAGTAAGGAACGTGTGAAGATTTTTGGTAAAGACATCCTATATCAAGAAAACATGATCAAGGAAAAAGGTACATATATTTTTGCTGGATGACATAAAGGGAACCGATATGGAGGTGTGTGCAGCATTGTACCTACCGATCTGCTGAGGGTCCCTTAGGTCAAAGAAGTTCAGGAAGCACTGGTAACCCATCTGCTTATCGGTGGAGAACATGATTATGTTACCACTGAAGTCAAAGCCACAGGTCCTCACAGCAGAACTCGTTTCCAGGAGCGCAAGCTGTTTACCTACACAAAAACACACACACACAGATCCATAGTGTTAAAGCTTTCAGATGCAATGGCCAACCATCAATGACCAGCATACACATGTGGAGATTAAAATCAGTTATGTATAATTGAACTGCCATTTAAGAAGATGTTAACATATGAACAAAGAACATGCTTAATATGACCTCCAGAGGTCCGGTGTTTTTCAACTTACCCGTCTCACAATCCCACAGTCTACAACTGTTGTCAGCAGAACCTGTCAACACATGCTTGGTATCCCCTGTGGTAATTATTAAGGACAACACACCAATGCTCTACATTTCCAGTTTGGGTGAAATAACCATACCCAAAGCAATCAGGTTCGATATCAGGAAATGAGTGACAATATATGACATTCCAAATTGCACCAATAAAAAGGCAGGCAGTAATATCTTAAATGCAGATTTATTTGGGAAAGGATACAGTCACAATCTACACACCATACGGCACCAGTGTGTCCATTGTATGTGCCCAGCCTTTCTCCGTTCACAGAATACCACACGTTAGCCACCTGAACAAGGAAAAGATGTGAGCATATCCCCAACATCCATATTGCTAGACATGGATGCTCAAGTCAAAATGTAAAAGTCAGACAAATGTATGCCATTAAACTTACGGGGTCCTTGGCAACGGAAAACAAAAGGTCGCCCTCCCTGTTGTATTTGATTTGTGTGATGGCCCTTTCATGGCCCTGTAACAGAATGGGTTTCTATAGAGGGAAAAAAATAATGACAGTCAATTCATTCATGAATCAGGATGAACATATTGTGTATTCAAGTCAACCAACGTTAAGTACCACAAGTAATACAATAGGTATATAGTCTTACATACACCGTATACATAACAATAACGAGAAAAAACCTCAAATTCGTCCGAAATTGATCATAGCCTCTATCTATGCCATCTGCTAACGTTCATTGGTAATTCTGTTGTAGGTTAAGTTAAGGTGAAGTTGATTGAATATAAGTTGATTGATGAATATACAGGTGATTCATAACAAAAGTCAAACTAGATATATTAAATGTTGTAGACTTGAATGATCGTATAACCTGTTTTATCTGAGTCAAACCGTTAGCTATTGAAAAAGACATAGCTGGACAGTTGGCTTGTTAGCTATTTAGCCAGGCAAGTGTTTAATATATAAAGAACATTTTCAGATTCTAGTACACCATCACTCATTCCGAATGCATTAGAAATACATAATGCGTCTGCTTACCATAACTGCCGAGTTGATTATCCTATGAATCTGTCGATTTTAGACAATTTCCTAAAAAGAAATCGGCACGCGTGTAAACAGCGCCGGGTAAAGAGGCGGAAAGGAAATGCTCAACTTCCTGTGCTACTATAATATATTTCCGTGTAACTCATGAGGGTCTTAGCAAGTGTTCCTATTATGAGACTAGGTCACAGGTTTCCCCTGCCCTGCGTGTTATGAAAAATCAGATCAACTTAAGACTTCAGCAAAGGCCTCTCCTTCTGACTGAGACATATTACAATAACAGGGAAAATGCAAGTAACTGCCAGTGTTATTTTTAGTTATTTTGTTCTTCACAGAAATATTCATGAACCCACAATACTTTTCTGAATATCTTTAATTTGCAAATTATTTGTACAGGTCACAAAAAAAAACAAAAACAAATAAAGGAGCCATGACATCTTTGGTACCTATTCAATGCAGTAGGTTCCAACAGTAGTGCAAAGGAATGAAAATAAAAATCTTTTGCCATGAAAGAAATCTAGCAAAAATGAAGTTTGCTTTTTGTTGCACTTAACTGGTTCTCAGAAATCAGAGCTCAGTTATCTGTCCACAATACATGGAGTCAAATGGAAGACTTAAATATAAACTGGACAATAACCCCATGCTACAGTTATCTTACCACTGGACAAAACAGTAGATGGTAAAACAGTTTCTTTGATGACATTAGGGACAGTAAAAAGGTAGACTTAAAATAGACAAGAGGGGAATATTTTTTATCAAAAGCAAAAAAAAAAAAGTTAAAAGGAAAGGAAAACAATCTTTGAGCGCAATATCAGCATGTGCTGAATATAAGAGGTGAAATTATACATTCCTTCTCTCATAGGAGGGTGATAAAGTCTTGCGGTGGTACTCAAACAGAAACCAAACAAAAGGCATCTGAACAGACCAGAGGCTGGTATTGCATAGGAATGATCTGTTGTCACTTTATTTACCTGATTCAATTCAAAAGATTATAGTATCTGTATGCTATATGAAGATCAAACGATTCATGTATCGAAAGATAGAACTGGTCTTATATTTTTCAGTGGTCATGATCACATTCAAGTGAAATGTTTGTCAGTAATACAATGGAATGAATGAGAAGCAAAATGCCATATAAGGATCACCTAAGACAATATATAAACTCAATATAGTCAATATATAAACTCAAAATATTTAATAAACCAATTCAAAGTCAACTTAGTGGTATTACAAATACTGCCATTTTGACTATGCAGAAAGACTTAGTTACATAAACGATCTGGAAGAGGGGAAAACTACACCTTCCTGTAATAATTCTGAAATATTTTTATATTAGGAACAACGTATCATTTAAAATATGGAGTGAAGATATACATTAAGGCGAAAGACTTAACTTTACTAACTTAAGACTGAAACTAAACCCAAGATGAAGTCTTTGCACTTGATCCACTGCCGTCACATTCAAAGACTTTCATAGGTGCTCTTAAACATCCACTTTAGTTTCTCAATGGTAAATATAATCCAGACAGATGCAGCAGTGCAAGCAAGAGTACATGTCCACACCCCTATACACAAACACACACACCCACTCACACAGGTTTGTACGCACAAGATCATTTCAGCTCCGTCTTCTTCAATAAAGGTTTAGCATTTTCAAGCAGCGGCGACTTTTCTGTGCCTGTTCAAAACGCTCGATAGTGAGCTCACTTTCAGGGGTGCAGTGCTTATTGTCCAAATGGAATGGACTTGGGAGAGAAAAAAAAACAAACAAATAAAAAAAAGAAACAGGCTAATAAATGCAAACACGTCAAATAAACAAAAAGTGAGAAAGGCGCAGAGTAAGAACCATCTCGAAAGGCACAATCTTCCCTGACGACGGCCAACTCTTCGAGCGGAGAGGAGACCGCCACACAGACATGACCACACTTGCGGCTGCGGTGGCGGCGGCGGAGCGAAACCTAAAGCTGGACAGCTGGTGTAGGGAGGTAATGGTAGTGGTGGATGGGTGGGGAAGAGAGAGAGAGAGAGAGAGAGAGAGAGAGGGGAGGGGGTGAAGGAGAAGAGGCTCTGGGCCTCTGCCTCTGGAGGGCCCTCAATCCTGGGCCGCGAGCACGCACACCTCCCTCTGCGCCTCGGCCACCAGCTCGGGCACGCAGTGGCACGCAGCGGAGCAGGAGCCAGCGGCGGCCGCAGTCTCTGGCTGGGCGGCATCGGGGACAGGGAGAGAGGAGGAGCTGCCCTCCTCAGAGTCTGTGGCCTCCTGCTCCTCACCAACTCCTCTATCTGCGTCTCCTCCTCCTCTCTCTCCTCCTCCTCCTCCTCCTCCTCCGGAGGCCTCTGGTGGGTTGCTGCCATCTTGGATCTTCTTGCTGAGCTCGTTGCGCTCGATCTGCAGCGCCCGGCACAGCTTCTCCAGCCGCTGCACCTTCTGCTGCAGGCCCTCCAGCTCCTTATCCTGCAGCGTTTTCTACAATGGACACACAGGACAGGACCTCGGTCGTCAGCATACACGGCCACTACAATATAGCCCATAGATTTTCTATGACCTTTTCAAATATTTTCATAGCCAGTGACACTATTATTACCACACTACATAATATTCGTTACCATCAATAAATACATCAATAAGTAAATAAATATATAATAAATATAAAATATACTACACTGACAAACAAACTTCATAGCACATATGGCAGTGTTCCTAAAAGTGTGGTACGCAGGCTATCCCTGTAGTGGTCCACGAGCAGAAGTGGTAAAATATCATTTAGATGAGGTGTTTGCAATATTGAACTAACTCGCATGTAAATCCAGTATTATTTGAATTGTCTGTTTAATAGTCCTGACAGAATTCCAACAAGCCAACAGCGACACTGCTTAAGCATTTTTAAAACTGGAATACCATTAGTTTACTAGAAACATAACTAGCATCAAACTATCAAGACCAGATTATTTAGAAGAAAATCATATGAATCCTCTGACCCAATAAGCAAGGTGCAAAAAGTTATCAAAAAATGCTTCAGCGGGTATTGTGTAATATACTGCTGAAGTAGTCCTATTGTTTTGTTTTTTTTAAGTTAGTTGGTCTATGAGGTTTTTTTTTTTTTTTTTTTTTTTAAATTTTTATTGGTTCAGTGTTCCTTGGTCTGAAAAAGCTTGAGAAACACTGGCATATGAGCTCATTATGGCTTTGGCATGCCTTTCTAGTTTGATCACTGATGCACCCATTCCCCTTCTGTTTCTCTCAGGAAGCTGCCGCTGACAGTGGCAGCGCACTTCCTCCCTCGGGACAGCCCAGCGCCCTCATGACATTCAAACGGCCGCTCACCTCCTCTGCCATCACCAGCAGGGCTTTGTTGCTGCTCTCCCAGCGTGACCTGTACATCGTCGTCTCCTTCTCCAGCTTCTTAATCTTCTTTGTCATCTGCGGCCAAGGTGGACAGATTAAACCACAGCTTAATGACCACTCGTGGCTCGCGTTGCTGAGTAAGCGGTGTCATGTATAACAGATTACCAGATGTATTACTTTATTGATCCCCAAAGAAACGATGCAGAACATATTATTATCACATTTTGCAATACATATGGCGGGATCAATAGCGTTTTGTTTTCTTACTTTTCTTTTACATTCCAGCACACCTTGAATAAACACCCTACTGATAAGTTAGGACGTCTGTAACCAGTTGTCATAAGGCCTGCTCCCTTTTTCCACTCACTCACACCTTACAGGAGGGCAATTACCTTCTCCATTTCCTGTTTGAAAGTTGTGAACACCTCATTGCTCTTGGAAAGCGTATTTTGAAATTCTGCAAACTTCTCTGTGTATAATGACAACTGTAAAGGGAGAGTGCACATGCAAAATATTACAAATCACATTCACATTCGAGGGGGAAATTAATAACTTTGCAAGAAGACATTTTTTTAGTCATGGACAAAAGTAACTTAAGTCAATGCTTAACAAGCTAAGAAACAAAATATCCATTATTCCCCATGTACTTCTCTAGCTCCTTAACTCCTTAACGTAAGTGCAGGGGGCTTACCTGCTCCCTTAAGTGCTCCTCCTGCTGCTTCATCAGCTCGTACATTCTCTGAGACTCCATGGCCTCTTTCAGGAGCTGAGGAGAAGAAAGCCAAGCAATGCAACCAGCTAATGAGACAGATGCTCTTTCAGACACACACATTACAATGTAACGACACATGACATCTATAGATATATGGTAAGAAATTTAAAACGTACAAACTCTTTTTCCTTCTTGTGGCGATCCTCTGAGTCGTTAAGTAACTCCTGGGCCTGGCGGAGTTTAGCGTCTACCAGCTGTTGTTGTAGGTCTTTGTGCTTGAACACTTTGTCTATATGCTGCAAAAGGATTAAGACACACAGATTTAATTGAATTAGCTATACTACATTAATGATAAGGGCAATTCCACACAAAACTGCCACGTCCATAATGCCAACACATAACTCTTCTTGGTTGTAGAATTAAGCAATAAGCCCCAAGAGGCCGTAGGTTACACTGATTCTACAACAGCTAAGGGCCGTTGTTAGGCACGATGCGCTAGCGGAGTACAGGGTTCCTACACATTTTCAATAGATTTTTCTGACCATATTCTCGACATTGCGGCCACTTCTGGTTTGGGATAACTCGGTGAAAACAAAGGTATGGACAACTGAGGTGAATTAAAAAATGACACTTAATATTCATCCATTTAGCTTGGTCATTTTTAGTTGTATCTTAGTTGTATCATAGTTGTATCTTGACGATGGGGACTGACAGTTAAGCTAAACAACAGTAGGAATGGTTCATTATGACCTGAGTGAAGTGATTAGTACTGCAAATGCAATAGTCTGGAAACACAAATATTTCTCCAAACCCTTGTTTCATTTTTCCATACTTATCCAGACCTGGAAATTACTAAAATCAAATTCCATACTTTTCCAGGTTTTCCATACTGCGTAGGAACCCTGGGAGTACAATACCATGGCATTTAGTTGGCGTTATGGACGTGACAGTTTTGCGTGGAATTGCCCATAACCATATCCTGTTTTTGCATGAGAACTAAATCTTTGTGGTTCAGATCCTTCCAAGTCATATGAAAGCTTGTGTTTTAAAAACGAAACCAAGAGGATACACCTCCAAAATCACACTCAGATCTCCCACAGAAATAACGATGACTGATCAATCTATACAAATTCCTAATAGCTCTCACACACACACACTCACTCACTCACTCCCTCCCTCCCTCCTCCCTGAGCTCTCCATCATACTCACACACACACTCCCTCCCTCCCTCACCTCCTCACTGAGCGCTCACACACACACACACACACACACACACACACACACACACACACACACACACTCATTCCCTCACCTCCTCCCTGAGCTCATACTGCTCGATGAGCTTCTTGAGTTTCTCGGCCAGCTCCATGTTCTCCTTGCGCAGCGTGGCGTTGTTCTCGTTGTGCTGCTCCATCTGCGCCTGGATGTCGTTGAGCGTCACCTGGAAATGGGACGTCACCTCCTTCCTCATCTCCTCCTCGGCCCGCGCGCGCTGGACACCGCTCTCCTGCAACAGGGAGAGGAAACATAATAAGGTTACGGCGGCAGTAGTCAACTCAACAGCCGAACAACCAGCTTATAATGTGGTCATAAAATACGCAATGTTCTGTCTGTGAGACATGTATGCACTTTCAAAATATGTAGTGAACTGAAGTCGTAAATTATGCTCATAGGCATTTTAAGACTTTCTAATAGGCCTATATTTTAGAATTTGAGGAGGTTCTACCTACCTTTAAAGCCTGTTCACCCCAAGAACGATAACTATGACGATAATGACAAAAAAGTATCATCCTAGCTAATGTGAATGACGACGTCTACACATAACAATATAACATGAAGAACGATGGGGAGTGATTTGGGGATCACTTTCAGAACGATTTTGAGAACGATAAAAAGCTGACAGCCAATCAGAATCCTTCAAATTTTAGCCATCACATTCATCAACACGAAGGGAGATTTTCCTTGTCGTTGGTCAGTGTGGATGCTTGTAACGTTATAGTTATCTTCACAATTATCATTCCTGGTGTGAACGACCCTTTTGAGTAGGGATGCTGTTCTGTGAACTGGGAAAACTAAAATGTGGATTTACTGCGTGGCGCGCTGTTCAACTGTGAGGCCTGAGCTCACCTTGAGCGTGCGGTTGTGTCTCTGCAGCTCACGGCACAGGCTCTCCAGCTTGCTGCGCGCCAGGATTGCTTTGCTGTGCTCGTTGCGCAGGTGGTCCTTCTCCTGGATGAGCTGCGTCTGCTTCTTCTGCAGCACGCGCATCTGCTTCTGGGAGCTGCGGTGCTCCTCGAGCTGCCAAACGAAACAGGGCCAACGGTTCAGAGAGGAAAGACAGACAAGAGGCTCATTTCCTCTATTAACTTCACACGGTTTTAAATCTGTGAACAGCTCATCAGTGAACTTTCAGATAGTGTTTCACTAATGATATCAGCAAAATATAATCAAAACAAAAAGCTACTTACTAAATATTAAATATTGAATTTCCTGGTGATAACAGTTACGGCCTTATCAACACATAAAATCCACTTCATCAAGTATAAAATGTGATTTGCTAAAGCCAATTCATTTGTGTATCTGAACTGAATATAACCCTTTGTTTGTTTGCTTCCTGTTTACTTTAGTAATTAACCAGCTCGATGAGGTCTGTGGCAGAATTAGCGGGTGTTTTGGGAATGCACTGCCCTTTCCGGTTATTGTTTCTCCACACACACCACTGAGCTGAGCCACCTCTGCAGGACTCCCGTCCCGAGCCTCTACCCTTCGCTCTGCTCCATTAGCTTCTCCTGCTGCAGTGAGCCCTGCCAAATCTGATACCATGACAAGAGAACTGACCCGGTGCCAGGTTTCTCCCTGCTGCTGACTGCAGTCTGACACACACACACACACACACACACACACACACACCCTCCCTCTCTGTCAAGCACGGATGGACGTTGGGAAGCAGAGGCCATCAGCTTTGACGGCCCTGTGATGCTTGACACATGGCTTTGCCCTCAGGTTTTCTGCATGCAATTTCCATATAACGTGGCTTTGAAGAATTTGTTCATCATGCATTAGCAAATAAAACACCTCTAAAAGATCTAAATGCTCATCAAGGCAACAAAGAGTTTTGAGGACTCTAGAGAAGTGGAGTCAAAAGTACAATTCAAATTCAAATAGGTTATTGTGTCAGAGGTAGGACTCGCCCTGTCTCTCAATTCACGAATATGATATCCAGGACACAAGCTAAAGAAGACATGCATTCCTAAAACCCCAGCCTGCCTTCTGCCTTCTCGGGAGCAGAGGCCGACACCAGGCCTGTTTTGTGTCATGGTGGCCACGGTCAGAGCCTTGTAGGGAGAAGGGCCTTTTGGACTCACCAGTTCTGCATACTTCTTACACAGGCCTGCCAGCTTCTCCTCAGGGGTGCTCAGTGTGTTCAGAGTCTGCATCAGAAGAGTTATCTCTTTTCCTGCAGCACACACACACACACACATTAGTATTCAGACTGACAGGGCAAATTGATCTACACACTTTGGGGAGTGACATTTCTAGGGCTTGAGGCTATTAACACTGAATCATATATCACTGGCAATGCTGATGGTAGTACTTTTCCCAAGCTTCTTATCGTAGTAGTTTTCCCATGCATCAAGCACATCACACAACTCCCACCCACTGAATGAACGTGCACTGGCAACACTAAGGGGAGTTCTTCTCCTGCACATGATGCCCACACTACCCCTGCAGCTCACCGAGCCCTTTCACTTTCTTCTTGTCCTGCGTCTTCTTCTGGTCCTTCTCTACGCCACCGCTGCCGCCGTTCACTTTGACCTCCTCCGTCTTGCTGTCGGCTACGCCGTTGACCTCCAGGCCGTCCGCCTGGCCGTTGGGCAGGGCCGCGTCCTCGGTGGCTTCCTGCTGGCAGTAGGTGCTGAGGATGTCCTCCAGCTGCCGGCTCAGCTCCTCGGCCATGTCGCAGGTGGAGGCCAGGGCGCCCGCCTCGGCCACTGAGAGGAAGAGGATAGAGGAGTCATGTGACTAATGACCACTGGTTTAATTTACATTTTCTTTCACGGACCCCAAAAGGAGACCACTTGTTTTGTTACAGATGTGTTAAAAGTGTATTATTAGGTAACAATCATCAAAGCTAGCTGCCAAAACTTGCCAATTTCTCATTGCATTTAGGTACACTGTGTATGTCTAATGCTATCAAATGCACATCAAAAGATGGAAGAAATAATATGAAATAAGAATAAGAACATTCAGACATTTCACGATCCAGCTATTCAAGTACTACACTCATGTCTAATCCTTAATAACCCTCCCACCAAGACTATCTGTGTACTAGTTCTATACATACATGTTACATTTTGCAACTAAATACAACTGCAAAGACTGGTTTAAGTAAGAGCTGACCAACTAACTCCATCTTGAAGAAAAACCAGCTCGCCATATGAAATAACCCAACACACACAGCCAAATAACTCAACTTCCAATGTTCTTACAGTCAATCAACAGAGTGGTTTTAATTTCTGCACTCGTTCAAGGAAAACACTATGACAGTGCATTACTGGCTGTCAGTGCCTGTGGTCTTAGACCAGTATAGACCCGAATACCTCCGTGACTCAAATAATGTACTGTTTATGGTTTCTTGGTTACTTACAACCATCATTAGAACTGGCGTCAAGAGGTGGAGTTTCAGCCGCCTGGGATTCTCCTCCCTGTGGACTCCCGGGAGTTTCAGCGGGTTCTGTACTTTCTGTTGTGTCCCCTGGGCTGGGTGGAGCTCCAGCGGGATTCTCCACTGTTGTCTCCTGCTCGTCAGTGTCCTGTCTCTTCATCCTTCAGCCTAAAAAAACAACGGCCGTCAGCATAGCAACACCGGACCAAACTAAAAAGTCTTCTCGGTCAGCACAACAGTATAAACAGTTGTCGTGCAAACGTTACGTATAGTTCTACATGTCTACTGAAGACTGACAGTTAACGTTACTGAAAAAACAAACCTCACGAGCCCATCCATATTAGGCACTGATCACAAAGGATGTAACGTTATAGTCAGGGACAACGACTAACAAGACTCACGATGTTGTGACATGAGCCAGAATCTAACTAACCACTGGCCAGCTTATGCTTACTCGTCTAATACTCATGATAAAAACAGCCTGGGCCAGCTAACGTGCTGCCAGAATTCCCGAAGAAATCGGAGCAAGGTAGATACGTATGCTAACAAGCAAGCTTTGTTAAGCCTGATGCAAGGGGGTGGTAAGGTTAAGTACAACTTGCTGTCCCTGTCAGTTGTACAGCAAAGTCGAAGGCTTATATTTACTCAAATATAAAGTCCCTTACGCACAATCAAGGCTTTCCCTGCGTAGCCAGAAGCAAGATGATCAGCTAACCAACTAGCATTTGCTAGCAACAGGCACTGAGTAGGTGGAACCGTGACGTTCACAAACACGCGGAACATGAATACATTTACAGATCTTTAATATAACTTGTTCCGTTACATATATTTCACTTGCCTATACCAAAGAGAAAGGATAACTGTTTACCAGAATCACTGCCAGATCGAACAAATTCACTTTAACCAACCGATGCTGCCTTTCCTTCTTGCCAACTGACACAGGAAATACCAGAGACCGAAAAAACTTTGATTGGACGGCTACGACGGAAGTTACTTACGCCATAAAAACGATGTTGCTCTATGGGAGATGATGTTTTTAGTGTCTGCAGTTTGTACACATTTGATTACATGTGTTTTATGATTAAAGATACCTTTAAGCCCTCTCAAAAACAATAATTAGATGGATCCTTTCCATAATAGATAGAATAGAATAGATGCTTGACCCCAGCCTAAATTCCACACTATAAAACTTCCTTTTAGAGCATGGGGTTTCAACTAACCGTGACCCAAGAACCACCATTCTGACGAAGAAAGCAACTTCAGGACCACCATTGGATACATATAAATGAATAGTGATTACCATAGAAACTAAATAATAAATTCATGGTCAGGGACTACCGGTAAATGCCCTCACAGACCACCTGTTGTTGGCCGCAGTCCACTGGTTGAAAGCCCCTACTTTTAGCTGGGTGTAGGCCTATAAAGGTCAGTAATGTGCAAGACTGATGCTATGCCTGTTTTAGTGATGTGAAAGATGTAGGCCTGGCTGAAGAGGATACAAACAATGCAATCGTCTTACCCTTCTTACATTGCCCGAACCTCTCTATGACCCTGGGGTTGTCAGTTTATGCAAGACTGACAGTGGCATTTTTTACAAGCAGTGACAAACATTCTCAGTCATTGATAAATCCACTGTTAAGACAAGATATTGAGCATAAACTCTTCAATCTACACACTCATTATATTAGTGTGCATGTTACCATTTCCTATATCTGGTTCAGGGAAGCTTTTCTTTTGTCAAACAAGTTTACTGATAGCCTACATCAATGAATCAAACCACACCCTGTTCAAATAAACACTACAAGACTGATTGCAACAGCATTTTTGTTTTTATTTAATTTTGTACAGTATTCGTTTCCTGGACAAAACCTTTTTAAAACTGCTTTAAACATTTGTTCAATATTGTTAAATATACATCGTTTTTTTTTTTTTCATGTTTGTGTGACATGTTCAGTATATGTGTTATCAGTTTCGTCACTCATTCATACGGTCGGTTAAGTCAAGTCAGTCGCAGTGTAAGATGGGTAACAGCCAAAGAAAATTATCGTCTGCCCACCCTCCCCTCCACACCCAAATTAAATATAAATACATTTCAAGAGAGGAGAAAAAATACAGGACTAAAGTACATCATCCACCAAGGGAAGAGGGGAAAGTCAGAGTAGGGTGTATGAAAACATTTCACAAAAATAACAACTGTTGTAAACACTGGATTGAGATTTGGAAGAGATTTACACATTTACAAGATCCAGGACGGAAGACCAGAAAGACCCAATTTGTCTTTACTATACCAATGTGTGGCTAATTTTTTTTAAATCTTTTTTTTTTTTTTTTTGCACTTCTCAGAAGTCATTGTTGATGCAGGAGCAGGTAAACCATTTTCTCTGCAGTGGCATCAATGTTATACACCAAGTCCCACTTGATTTATTTCAAATATTTCAGTTTTGATAGTTTAAAAGCTCCGATCTTTTTTGCGAAAATGTCATGGTGGCATCTGCCACTGTGAGTAAAAACTGCAGAAGCCTATAGCGGAGGTCTTTATCCCTGGGTAATGTTGGGTTTGGGACATGGTTATTGCAGCTTGCGGTTGCTTCTTTGACAGTTCGTAGGAACACTCATTTCTAAAAGCTGATTCCACAGAAATAGCTTCAACAGATCCAGGTCGTCGATAAGGAGGGCTTTATTGTCGCTTGTGCTAAGTTTTAAAAAAATGGATGGAGGTCAGTCTACAAAATATAGATAGAGTCTTCACAGTCCCCTCGTAAGCCCCTGAAGGAGCCAACACACAGGACCATCACTACAAACAGCGGCTCCTTGAAGGCAATGAAAAGTATAACCTTGCCATTTCCTTTACTGCTGGCTAGTAATAACTTATTGGCCCATCTGTGCAAATATGAAAGTTTCTTCAAAGGTGACCTCAACTGCGAGAGAGGATTGACAATACCACGATTCCTCCTAATGCCCCTAAGTGGTTTGATTCATATAGTTGTAATTAGAGCAGATGAATGGCGATTCTGAAAACCTCCTCTATTGTGACTAGATTCTCTGCACAATTCACACAAAAATAGACAGGAAAAAACACAGCATTTCCTTTGCATCTGCATCTGACTAAAGAGTAAACAATAAGAGTACAACAGAAAACATAGTCCTTTTCAAGTTGTTCTATTATTCTTTTTCTCTTTACCAATGTATCAATTTGGTGCACAAACTAAAGGCTGCCCCTTCTTTAAAGAAACGGCTGCATATACTGAAACTTTATAATGATTTGTAAGAAATAGAGCAGCAAGGTTTTTGCACAAAAAGCTGTGCACATTCAAGTAAAAAAATAAAAATAAACTAAAGACAAGATACATTTCAACCTGCAGTCTTAGTTGGTCGGATTGGCACTTTAGTGAATAGGAGTGCATTTTTAATTAGTTAAATTCTTTGAGTATTTTTTTTTTCCTTTCATAAATTCTTCTTTATTGATCCACTTGATTTTTTTTTAAAGTTAACCCAGGTCTTTGGGACCCAGGGACATATGAAATGAGGGACCAACGTTGTACTGATATTAGCCAAACTCCCCATCTGAAGCGATGTGAAGCGGGAGGTGGTCTATTCTTGTCTATCTCTGATGTACAATGTAACCAGGGTTGGTGGAGACCCATTTTTCTTATGAAAGCCAAAACCTGATCAATCGGAAAAGACTTATCTTTGTCTATTATAACCAATCATGTTCTAAAAACTCATTCACTCAGCAGTAAATTGCTAAGAGTCAAGTGTAAAGAGCAAGACAGACTCTCTGACCACTCCAAAACAAGATGCATGAAGCTTAGCTGCAAGCTGTAATTTGTGCGCAAGATATGACGTTTCAGGATATTTCGTTGAAAGCTTCAGCTTCTAGAGTTCAAAAGTAGACTTCTCTTTAGAATAAATGTAGTACAACAGTGTCTTGCGGACTAGTCTAATCTACAAAGTCAACATGAAGCAGCTCGCCAGCTTGGCTTTCACCAGGAAAATCTCATCTCCACGGACCCGACGCTACCAGCTTCGGATGTGAACGCAAGGGTACAGCCAACTTTTCCATTCACAGCTCATGTCAAAGTCAACGTCACACAACAACTGGACAGCCACTGGCTTTGCCCATCCCATCAAAAGCCCCCCTCCCCATCCCTAATCCCCACACCAGTCCGTGTGGCATAGAGGTAGAGGAAAAAAATGCTTCCATACTAAGTTAATATGAATTACAACAACGCAAGTCACAGTTTTCTCACATCTTTTTGTTTTCAAGAGGTAAACACAGAGGATGCGCTTTTGTTTAGCTTTTAAGGTTTAAACAGAACTACAAAGATTACAAAAGTCGAAAATGTCGTTGTAAGCAGACTTTCATTTCCTTTTTCGTCCAATCCACGCCTCTCACACTAAGCCTACACCTTAAGACCATCCTCTTAAGTGAAAACACCACCAAAAGCATTGCCGTGAGCGACAACTTTTTTTTCCTGCTGGACACTACAGTGAAGTGCATAAACACAAAAAGTGCAAACGTGAGATTGAAAAAAAAAAAAAATATATATAGAGAGAGAAACTAGTTGCATGTGGGGAATAGAAATAAACAAAGAGAAAAAAGGCAACACATATTGACTGAAAAGGTTAGATTATGGAAGCCATTTTCCCCTCCACTGTGTTTTTTCTTCATCTGTGTGTGGTGCATGCTGTGTATGCTGGTCTTGTCTGCATGTGTGCATGAGGTGTGTGCAAGTTTTTTTAATTTTTAAATATTTAATTTTTTTTTTTGCTTTTGTTAGGTTTGTCATGATAAAACGCATGTTCCTTGCCAAATCTCAGATGTCAGTAGAGCTAAAGAATACAAGTACATAGATTAGGCCTACACAAAATGAAATATAATAGATCATTATCATTATACGGTATTAAACAAGAACTGCATTAGTTAGGATCAGCAATTGAACTATCGAAACAAATTTGGAGGTGTGGGACTAATCATTAATCTCAAGAAAGCCTAGGACAGGACTTGAGGAGAATACTTGACTTCCATACTAGTCCAAGAGTTTGGCAAGGGACATTCCATGACCGTTGGTAGATTAATACAACACCATGCAAAACCCTAACATGCACAAACTGAGGGCGATCGGAGTCAAGAACTCTTACAATACTAGACCTCCGCGGGATATATATATGTATATATATACATACACACACTAGGCTTTGAATGAACACAAAATGGAAACACTGGAGGTGAACCAAAAACCAAAAACGCATCTACGTGAAAGGCAATAATAACTAACCCAGCTTCCTACCCCGCCCTACCACTCTTGCCTAAAATAAGCAACCAAAATAATCTGGAACAAAAGTCACTATGGTAAAATAAAGTCCTAGCCCTCAGAATTGCATTGTTATTTTTTTTTCTGTTATTATTCTTGCATTATATAATTAATTCACTTCATATGTCAAATGCGTCATTATTTAGAACACTGCACACCACGAACAACATAGCGCTAGTTTCAACATTCCTGATTAGCTAGTAACCTAGATGTCATCTCACTTAAACCTTCCTATGTTTCACCACGATGTCCCTCGTTTCGTTAACGCCCATTTCACAAAGCCTCCCCTTGCCAACGTCTTTACCGCCTATTTGCATCGTTTCAAGACCCACCTCACGCTCAGCAAAAAGGGGAGAGCGAGAGAGAGAGAGAATAATTGTGTCAACTAAACATTTCCAAGTTTTCTTGCCCACAGTGTGTGTACATCAGAGACCTTGAGTCGCAACTAAATGTTCACACTTTTCCCTAAATCCCCCCCCCCCCCCCCCCCCCCCCCCAAAGAAAAATAAATCTGGGATAAGTCTTTTTTGAATTGTACCCTGCAGCTCGGTGGAAACCAGAGATTCCACATCCATATGGAAAGCAGCATGGATCCGGTTAACTGAAATTACAAAAGGGAAAGGGGCTAAAGCTTGTTGACAGAAGAGAAAATAATCGTATATATTTAAAGGGGGGAAAAAATGTTGTGGGGACAGGGCAGTGTGTTAAGCAACATTCGCCATCTTCTTTTAGAAAATAATTGAGAACTCTTTCAGGTAACAGCCTCAGTTTTAAACTTTGACCAAATGGGGGGGATGTGCTTTGAAAGCGAACTGCACGGGCCCACAAAAAAAAAAAAAATACATAAATTAAATTAAAAATTGATCTAAAAAGACCTTAAATAAAACTTGAAAGAATTTCTGGTTTCAGCAGTGATATTCTTCCTCTGAACAAGTCTCTGACCTAGCCATAAGGGGGGGGGGGGGACAAAGGGTTTATACCCCCTTTTGCTTCTGTGTGTATCTGATAGTAATGGGGCGCTGCTAGGTTCTCTTTCGGTTCTGCCCTCGGCCCAGCCGCACGGTTCTATGTTCCGCACAGCTCTGATTGATCAGGGAATACACAGGGGAAACAGGGCTGGATATCTAAGGGGGATCAGAGTGAAGAAGGAAGGGGGGGGGGGGGGGGTGTTATAGCTGGAAGCCTTCCATGGGGGCCTCCTGCTGGGCAAAGAGAAACTGCTGTTGGTTCTCATCAGCCTGCGGGGCAAGGTTGGCGTCCTCCTCCTCCACACCAAAGTAGTGTTCGATCAGGTCGAAGGCCTTCTGGTAGATCTCCTGGTTCTCATGGCTCTGCAGGAACTCGATCTTGTCCAGTCCTGAAGAAACAAGGGCATTCAGTGGACGCTTAGAGGATGTGAGGGCAATACAATATTGAGCACAGCAACCAGCTGAAATCAACAGAACATCTACAAATCTGAACAAGGGATTACTTGTTTCAAATGTCTTCATGACACACACACACACAATCCAAAGTGCATGCAGAGTTTAATATCCTTAAGCCTGCGGAGTCAAAACCACGTGTTTGTGTAAGCGTGTGTGTGTGTGTGTGTGAGTGTACGTACCATAGGCCTCCTCGATGAGGCCGCAGTAGGGGTTGATGCCAGTGCCGCTTTGCTTGGCTTCCTGCTCCCCCAGCCGCAAGATATTCTCCAAGCCATTCAGGGCCACCTGCACGATCTTAGAGTCCATCACCGTCAGTAGGTCACAGAGGGGCTTAATGCAACCCAGGTTCACCAGGTATCTGAGGAGCAGAAGAGGAGAGTGGGTTAGAGTGTGGATGTGTTTGGTTATGACAGTGAGAAATATGAATAGTCAACCATGAGAGAGAGAGAGAGAGAGAGAGAGAGAGAGAGAGAGAGAGAGAGAGAGAGAGAGAGAGAGAGAGAGAGAGAGAGAGAGAGAGAGAGAGAGAGAGAGGAGAGAGAGAGAGAGAGAGAGAGAGAGAGAGAGAGAGAGAGAGGCTATTGTACTCAGTTATGACATTTACAGAACATACTCTTTCCAAGCTCATATCTGTGGTTAGAAGATGATCCAATGCATTCATTGTCTATTCAAAAGACCCTCTTAACATTCAGACCGCAATACAATTTAATGAGCACTATGATTCAGCCATAAACCATATTTCCAACGCATTGACAACTTTTATGGCATAAATGTGCATTTCATAAATGACTTTCCTAAGGCCTCCCTCAGTACATAGGGTAACATAACATGGTTTTTAAAAGAGTGTGACAGTCATTCTCTGCGGTTTCGCATAATGGAGTGTGCGAGGGCCAAGCTGCAGCACCGCCAGTGTACCGAGTGGAAATCCGCAGCGAGCAAAAACATTTCCGCAGAGGCTAGGTCACGGCGGCGTAACTCGATCCGGGGAAAACGTTTCACTGTCAGCAGGCCTCTCGCACTGTTCCGGCTCCAAGATTAGCCTCTTACCCAGCCCACCCTGGGTCCCATACCCCTGTGAGCATGTGGATCACTGGGCAAGGCTCCTCAAACATACCAGCCAACTAAGAACAGATGAGATTGACTTTGGCAACATTAAAGCTGCTGTAAGCGATTATGTTTTGGGAGTAGTTTGGCTGATCTGTCTTTTTAAGATCTGACGGAAAGAGATACTCAGGGGAGAAATCTCAAGGACTCGCTTGGGACTGTGTGACTTGAATTTCCAATGTGATCTTGGTGCATTAACAAACTATTAATAACAACCAATTTATGGGTACATAATTAACTAACAATTTATGGGTACATAATTAACTAACAATTTATGGGTATCTTTGGCTACCACCTGTTTTACTTGTGCGTAGTATATCAACTTCAGCATCTTAAAAAAAAAATACTTATGAATTGAATGGAAAATTAAGTACCTGTACCAATCTACTTTGTTGTGGCAAGACTACTGCTATATTCTAGCGAAGTGTCAAATTATGAGTACACTTCTGTTTAAAAGTTGTAAAACATCATCTAGGAAATGGAGCTCTGACTGAGAATGACACATGTAAGTGAAGTGTGACTTGGCGGCAATATTCATCCACTAGTATAGTATGATGCTCTACTTCCTCATCAATCACTTGGCCACGAAAACACTAGTTCTATTCCACATTCTCGGGTTCCACCCACTACTCAGGGTTCCTGACTGTGTTCCAAACTGACCTGATCTGGTCAGCGGTTCCCCCTGAGGTGGCGTTGGTGATGGCCCAGGCCGCCTCCTTCCGGGTGCGGAACTCGGCCTTCTGCAGGATGTCGATGAGGCACGGGGAAGATGTTTGCATCTATTACGGTCTAGAGACACAAGAGGAAAGAGCAGAAAAACAAAAACAGTAGTGAGTGGCTACTTACACATCAACATGGTTTGCAGGCTGCACCCACATACTTCCATACATGCCGGTGAAGTGAGCTAATTATATTTCCTCTGTCCTTAAGCAACATGTAATCCTCCGAGATCTCTCGCACGGTGAGCTGCATAGCACTCACACGTGTGCAGTATAAATACTTCACTACACAGGCCTTGTCTGTGCAGTCATGCACAACTCATCTTAACTTTACTGAACCTCATTTGATATTAATCAAAACGTATTCAGCAGATCGGTTTCACCCAAGGCACGTTCTTCTATATTTGCAGCCGCTCTTATGCTTCTGGGGAGAAAAATCCTATCGCCCTGGCACAGTAAGCTTCTCGTTTTACTTACTGCCCTACAGAAAAAACATGGGGAGCAAGGGGGCAGAGGAGAACCAGTGAAAGAGGAGGGGGTGCCCTGCTCGATGGAAAGAGCTTACCTGGATCTGAACCCTGTTCCCTGCTGTGATGTTGGAGATGGTCCAGCAGGCCTCCTTCCTGATGGACTCCTTGGCGCTGCTCAGGAGGTGGAGGAGGCAGGGCAGGGGCCGAGCAGTTCAGCACCCACCTGCAAGGAACCAGAGCAAACTCCTAATTAAAAGGGTCATTCTCCATATTTAAAAAAAAAAAAAAAAAAAAAAATACTAAGTTATCTACCACTTACTGAGAAAACAAAAACTGGGTCACAAAACCCAATACCTGGCTGGAATAAGCCCCAGGCTAAGAAGGAACTCCACTCTTGATGCACCCACAACCCATAAGAGAAAATATTTCCCAAAAGTGCATAATAAAATGTGAAATCACACAAAATTAGAGTTACTTTCCGGTTCCGGCGCCGTCGAGAGAGGCAGCCTGGTAGCGCCGTGTCTGTTTTTTTCCTAACGTCTTTTGTTTACTTTTTACTTCGCAACTTTTTTGGATTACGCACTTTGAGGAGTGTTTTCATTCTATCCTATGGATATGGATCTATTACAATTCTCCGAGCAGCAACAAACTTGTGTACACAAGGAATCAGCTGCTTGCAATACGACGGAATGCTGGTAGGGTTCACGTAAACATCCCGGAGGAGCTGTGGTGCTTACGGGGGTGCAGAGCGGGAGTTAAAGTGAGGACTAGGCGTCGGGAGAAGAGAGTAGCAACACAAGCCCTCAGTTCCTTCCATGGTTATGGGAAACGTGAACTCACTGGCCAACAAGACTGACTCTTGAATTTCCCCTTGAGGATCAATCAAGAGTGCCAACAGCTGCAGGTGATAGACAAAACTTCTACTTCCACTGTGTCTCACCTGAGTCTGAATGTCATCGCCGGTGACAATGTTCCCCACAGCTCGCAATGCAGGTGAGGCCACTTTGTAGTCTGTGTGCCTGCAACAGAAAAGACAGAACGGATATGAGCTAGAACAGTGACCCCCCTCTACCCTCTAACCCCCTCCAGCGCAACAGACCGTCCATCACGTATATGCACAGTATGCAACCTATGCAGGAGTCTCAGATTTATCACTTGTGATGACATGAGAGCCTACCCCAAGGGTGAGGCCCACCTCAAGCCCACACGCAAATACTGCTACTTTGCCCATAAATCCACTATGGTGGCAAATAAGGATAAAGCTATTTTCAGCTATTTTTGCGCCGTATCTTGTCGTGCCACCCAATACCCCTTAATGTTTCTGTGCCACGTTCACACACAGAACACATAGACACACACACACACACCGCCTACTACTTACTCACATGAGTAGCTCCACCAGTCTCCGGCAGACACCCGAGTCGATGACGGCCTGGATCTTCTCGTTGGGGCCCGTCCGAAAGATAGGACAGAGCCCAGCAGGCGTCGGCCAGCAGGTCAATGTCGCTGCTGAAGAGCAGGCGTGACAGCACGGGCAGACACGGGGACACCTGCAGGGGGCGACACAGCGCAGCATGAGAGAGGGGACATAAGAGCGGTCACTTCTAAGGTATAGAATACTGGTTAGCGCTTAGGACTTGTAACCGGAGGGTTGCCAGTTCGAACCCCGACCAGTAGGAACAGCTGAACTGCCCTTGAGCAAGGCACCTAACACCTCACTGCTCCCCGAGCGCTGCGGTTGTAGCAGGCAGCTCACTGCGCCGGGATTAGTGTGCGTCACCTCACTGTGTGTTCACTGTGTGCTGAGTGTGTGCAGGGACCAAATTTCCGCACGGGATCAAAAGAGTATATATACTTCTAAAAATGTATTCCACAAGAGAGTTTGGTAGAATTGTGGAGTAATTGTTGGCTTAAATAGTGAAGGACGGAGCCAATATAGAGTTAAACAATCCATAAAGAAAATCCTAGAAAATCTTAGATCCTTAAGTGTAACCATTGACAGGTAAAGGTTTATCCAGGCACCTTTTCAAAGTCAGGCGGCGGGCTTTTGCCTCTGCAGAGGTTGGACAAGGCCCATACAGCATTCCTGGTCATGGTCAGCCTGGTTGATTTGGTCAGCAGTCTGAGGAAAAACACACACAGAGCCACGCTTAAGGTTCTATCACCACTTTCTGCAAAACGATGTCCTCCCCACACACACACACACTCATTCACAGACACCAAGTCATATAACATCCAAGTAACTGAGATCTGACAACCTGTCTCAATCTGACAGCTACACAGCTGGTGTGACACAGACCTGACTCCAGTCGGAGATGAATTCTTTTGTGTGTGTGTGTGTGACTGAACACCTCTGATAGGGCCTGACTGAACGTGAGGTGGGGAGTGTGATGACACGAGTAGGTGCTCACGTTAGTAACGGCGGGGAGGATGTTGCAGTTCAGCACGTAGTCTCTGCACATGGCGCTGTCGCCCGCAATGTTGCCTAAGGCCCATACCGCCCTGTGGGAGGAGGAGAGAGAGCGAGAGCGAGAGCGAGAGCGAGAGCGAGAGCGAGAGAGAGAGAGAGAGGAGAGAGGGATTCATTAGAGAAGATCACCACAAATATGCAGATAATTACATCATGATATCAGACTGCAGAAAGGCTTTGAAAATTCAGTGGATAAACCAGATCACAGGGGCCAACGCATCGTGTTACGGGGGGGAAAGGGTGGCGGAGGAAGCCGTTTGAAGTCTGTGGTTGGGCAGTAACTGATCGGGTGGCCCCTGTGGATCAAAGCCATAGTGGCGCTGCGCTTAGCGGAGCTTAATCTGACAGGCGATACCTGTTCCTGGACGTCTTCAAAGTCGGAGTTGAGGAGCTCGATGAAGACGGGCACAGCCCCGGCCTCGATGACCACCTTGGTCTGGTGGGACGTGCCGGATGCGATGTTGGTGAGAGCCCAGGCCGCCTCAAACTACGAGGGACAAATGAATTAAAAGCAATGCTCCACGTCAAAATACCTCCTTGCCATCACATGGCATACATATACAACATCAATACAAGCAATGAGATACTGAAGAAATCCAAGATACACATTTTTCTTTCTTTCCTTTTTCACCCCCCAAACAACTGAGCATACACAGCAAGATGTGAAACAAGTCAATGGGCATGGGCGTCACTTTGCTCCAAGTGCTGCATACCAGAGATGCCCATTTGGCTGCACAGCGCTAGTTTGCAGTTTCTTTTTAAACCACAGATACAAAATTGACAATGTTAAAGTCAAGGGGACATGTTTTTTCCATGTGTCTAGCATAAATAACACCCATGGCATTGAGAAGGACTTTATTTACAACACTGACAGCATTTGTAGGTGAGGGGGGTGGGGTGGGGGTGGGGGGGGGGGGGGGGTTGGATGAGTTCTGGGGGGTGTGGGAGGCAAGCTCACCTGTAATGTGCAATTGGTGCTTTTATGGAGGAACTCCACAAACCTATTCACTACCCCAGGTGTGCTGATGACCTCATCTATGGGTGGATTGGGGCTCTGTGGGCAACATGCACAATGCAGGACGTGAAGTCTCATCACACACACACATTCTCTCTTAATCTCACACACACACACACACACACACACACTTTAACTCTCAATCACACACATACCTCCATACAACATACACAACTCATGCCAAGGCTGCATATCAGGTGAAATTCTGTGTGAAGGCATAAGATTCTATTCTGTGTGTCTTGAGGCCTACTGAAAGACTATCATTACAGAAATTTGCCAAGATATTTATTTGGCTATAATTTAGCTAAGAAGTAACCCTTTTTTAAAAACTCTAAAAGCAAGACACACAGAATCCCAGTGATGAGTGTGCAAGAAATGAGAGGGGCTGGTGGCTGACCTTTGGATAGTAGTTTCCTAAACTTCTGTGTTGTGGCTAGCTGGAGTTCTGGGTCGTCGGAGAAAAGCATCTCCACCATGTCTCTTGTGATGACTCCATCCCTGGACACCGAGAGAGAAAGACAGGATGAAAACATCTGATTCCAATAAACCCCATCAGGGAAACGCCTCAGGCTGAACTTACGCAAGCCTCAGCGTTTAGCTGCATTGGGTTGACAGCATGTGTGCACTGTGTAACTAATGTGAATCTGATCAACATGCTGTGGACAATTTCACAGACCTCCTCAATGTGTTCATCTTTACATCCTAGCCATCGATCATTTAGAATTCCAGAAGAGGAGATAAAAAGAAAGTCTCTGGAACAGCCCTGAGCTCACAGAACTGAAATTTTTGTTAGCTTCCATTGTATAGACAATCATTCACAGACACAGTCATTGTGCCCTGAAGATTACTTGTTTTGTGTGCATGGCACTTCTCTGAATAGAGGGTGTGGGCCCCGCCAGTCGCATCATCCCTTTTGGATGCTTTCAAAATGACTCAGCCTTCCAATCAACCAATTACATTTGTTTGTGTGAATGGCAGACTGAGATGAGGGTGTGGACCCTCCCCGACAGGATCCACGTCTTGCAGTAGTTAGCAAGAAGCGCTGCACTACTATCGCTAAGAGGAGCTTTGGACATTCCTAAGGCTTCCACTCACCGGGGTGGAGGCAGATGTAAAGAACGGGTCCATGAGGGGAGATTCAAACGTGGCTGCCTCCTCGTTCAGCAGCTCCACGTTTCTCCTTTTGAAAAGCTGCAGCACGAGGAGAGAGAGAGAGAGAGAGTTCATTAGAGAAGATCACCACAAATATGCAGATAATTACATCATGATATCAGACTGCAGAAAGGCTTTGAAAATTCAGTGGATAAACCAGATCACAGGGGCAGAGAGAGAGAGAGAGAGAGAGAGAGAGAGAGAGAGAGAGAGAGAGAGAGAGAGAGAGAGAGAGAGAGAGAGAGAGAGAGAGAGAGAGAGAGAGAGAGAGAGAGAGAGAGAGAGAGAGAGAGAGAGAGAGAGAGAGAAGAAAGGAATGTATGAAACTACTCCTACAAAACCACATGGCACAGCAAACGTGAACAAACAACAACTCTGCCAAGCCTACAGAGCAAGCCGAGATGGAGTGGGAGCTGATGAGAGAAAGTCATAGATGAAGACAGAATGAACGGTCGGGTCAACCCATCATCGTTATTTATCCTTGAGTATTCGAGGGAATCTCAAGGCAATAGAGTAAAGGAGGAGAGGTGGGGAAGAATATAATGGCAAATAAAAGGGGTAGGAAAGGGAGCAAGGAAGAGGGATTGGAAAGGAAGCAAGGGAGAAGAGGGTAGGAAAGGGAGGATGGGAGAAGGCAGTGGGAAAGGATGCATGGGAGAAGGGGGTGGGAAAGGATGCACATGCAAGGGAGAAGGGGGTAGGAAAGGATGCAAGGGAGAAGGGGGTAGGAAAGGATGCACATGCAAGGGAGAAGGGGGTAGGAAAGGATGCAAGGGAGAAGGGGGTAGGAAAGGATGCAAGGGAGAAGGGGGTAGGAAAGGGAGGATGTGAGAAGGGGGTAGGAAAATGACATATAATGAGGTCTAACAGTAAATGAATCTTGAACCTTTGAGGGAATCTTAAAGGAATTATCCGGAGTAAAATGCACTTTAGATCAATTTACGGATGATTGGGAGTACATACAGTACGTTGAGTTGACATCAAAATGTCATTCGGATGTGTTTTGAGGAAGTTCGATTTTACCGTTTTTAGTCAAAACTCGTTAGCCCTGGAAGTGACCAGGGCATGTCATTTTGCCGCTACAAAACGCTATTTTTATACCTCTTCTACAGTTCCAAACACCATTACACTTACGTGGTAGTGAGTAGAGGGTCCCTAAAGCCAAACCGAAGTATCCCGAGGTCTTTATGTGGTCGGATAGAGAGTCCAGAATGAATTTCATCAAGCCAGTACCTTTCCGGACTTCCGTTAGCACTTCCAGGCTACGAGTTTTGACTAAAAACGGTAAAATCGAACTTTCTCAAAACACATCCGAATTACATGATTTTGATGTCAACTCAAAGTATGTACTCCTAATCATCCGTAAATTGATCTAAAGTGCATTTTACTCCGGATAATTCCTTTAAGGCAATAAAGTAGAGAAGGAGGGGTGGGGAGAGTATCATGGCACATAAAGGAGTAGGACAAGAAAAAGGGTAGGAAAGGATGCAAGGGAGAAGGGGGGTAGGAAAGGATGCAAAGGAGAAGGGGGTAGGTAAGGATGCAAAGGAGAAGGGGTAGAAAAAGCAGTGGAGTAGATAAGTGTGGGATGTGGAGCAGACAGCAGAGTGTCCAACCTGCAGCTCCCGCTTCTGTTTCCTGAGCTGGATGCCCTCCTCCTCCCGGCGACGCCGCATCTCCTCCAGGTTCAAGGCTTTGTTCTTGTAGCGGTTCATCCTGTAGTTATCCTTCGCAGGACTCGCTGCCGTCTCTGTGGGACAGAAGAGCAGGGATGAAAAGGGGGTGTAAACGAATGAGAACTACGCCCTTTGTGGAAAATTAAGTTCTAAACAACAGCGGGTCAGTGGATGAAAACAACACCACCACCGTAACAGCTTCTTAAAGTGATAATCTATTCCATATTACACCCAAATTGTTTCTGCATAGCCCATAAGGTCATTCTGTCTGTCTCAGGAGGAAGACACTAATAGGGAGCAATATTCAACATTTATGGCTGTCATAACCTTTGCACATAACAGACCTCCTAAGCCTGAAGAACTGCCAGGTTTGTGGATGGCAAATAATTCTGATTCATGGACATATTGGTGTGAAGAGGGAACCCCTGACAACAGGCCAAAACTTCCCTAGTCATTGTAAAAAATGTCTCCACAGCACTTTAAAGGTCCTTATACAAACACAGAGAGCCCGGTGCCCAAAACCAAAACAACAACCAGGGACGTTTATGCCTAAATAAGACCAGGGTTGTCCAATGACAAAAACAAAGAGTTGCCATTCTGGGTCGAATGCCCATTTCAATCTGTCTCTACTCCATTCCAGCCTGTCTCTTTCATAGCGTATGACTATGCATGGCCCAGCCATTCAGTGGGTGGCTGGTTGGCAGGCACCAGTCTGATTTATCCAGGGCAGCTAATCGCCGAGCTTGCACTAACTGATGCCCAGTCTGCCTGGCCTCAGCGTTTGTGCCGTGTGCCATGTGCTCGCCTCACCCGCTTCCACTGCTACCCTGACTCCCTCCAAGCCATGGCCTGCTGGAGATACACACAAACATGGGGAAACAGACTTGTACTCTGTATTCAAGGAACACACACGTGACAAACAGGACTACCCTTGCACACCCACACACAGTCACACGCGCCTGACCGTCACACTGAAATCAGTCACATTCCTGAAGTTCCAGATAACATCTGACAAGGAGGCCGGGCTTTTGACAAGGATCCTAAGAAATGCTGCCTTGTGTGGCAGAGGGCACACAACATGCACATGGAAAATGAGATGAATAGTTGTGTATGTGGTTAGGCTATATCCCAAATAGTCAATCATCAACCCATGCTCCAGGGAACAAAACAAACACCAGGGGCTAAGACGGGGAAATACCCTGGAGCAGGAAGTAACTTTGAAGTGAACCTGCTCTGCTTAAATCAGCCTGTGTGACAACCAGCATACACAAAGTGAAGCAAAAGGGTGGCAGGCAGAACATAAACATGGCCCCTTTCCTCTCTACTCTCCAGTAGAGGCTTCATACAAAAGTGTTAGGGGAGCATGTGTTTCAGTCTGAAACGATCATTCTTTTAAGGTTCTTTTACCATTTTAGGCTTTCTCTCATAAAGGAGACAGTTGCTGATTGTCATCTGGGGAAAACTGAGAGGGGCACTTCCAACCCTGAATCACGTCCATCCCTGCAGTGACTTTATAAAAGGAGTAATCCCAGAGCAATCTCCCTCCTGATCTGAGAGTGTGTCACAGCAGCTAAGCTATACTTTCCACCCATCACATGGCTCTCTCAAATAGCCTGGTGGGCTGCTCAGCCCCCCCATCACAAGAGCTATTTTAAATGAACTACATGGCCTCAATAAGTGGGAATGCTGAGCAGGACGGCAGGGGGGGTATGTAATGGTAATGGTAATGAACAGAGCCTCCACTGCAGTCTGCATAGACTAGAGATGCTTAAGACACTGGACTGGTTTTCACTCAGTCGGCCCTAGATGTTACTCATGGCTCTTTCCAGACAGAGTCCGGGAGTTATTTTTTGATGCATCAGGCCATCAGTCGTCATTGATGACTTCTTGAAACAGCATACAAAGCGAAGCCAGATCAGCAGGAAAGAATGAATGGTAGGGGCTGGGTGTCCCCGATGTCATTCAAGTTCACTGACGCCCTTTCCATTTCTCTTGTTTCATATAGCTGCGAGTCCAAGACTGTCAAACACGAGACATGTCGAGCACGACACGACACCTTTCCTGACGTTTTGATGTTGCTAACGCAGTAAGAAAACGCAAACACAAGTATCCAAGACATGGCAAGCTACGTCCCAATCTTCTAATGACAACGTTAGGCTAATATAACATTACAGAGTTGACGTTAACAGCTCCAAGTTACCAGTCAGTTAAACACTGCCCGCTCATTCACGTTACCTACATGATCTGAAGAGATGGGGTACAAATCCATACATGTGGTATATTAAATGAAGAGACTATGAATAAGCAGGGTAAAAGAGATTTGAGGAGTCACCATAGAGAGATTACCCAATAGCAGACTGCTGACCTAGCCAGGAATGTAGACGTCAAGCTAGCTCCAGCTAGCAAGTCAGAGTTAGCTTTCTTTCGCTGCTTTAGAAAACATTAACTAGACCGTTAATACTAAAACCTATCGACTAGACAACAATGCCTGAATACAACAGTTACCTGCTGTACCTGCCAGATAAAAAACAGCCTCTGATGTTACGAATACTAATTTTAGTTGTCGCATTCAGGTCTTTATGAACGGGGAAACAGTAGTGGGTAGCTAGCTATGTAGTTGAAAGTTAGCTTACTCGTAGCAGTTTAGCAAGACACTCGACGTCGCTAGCTAGCTAAATACTGCTATCAAACTACCAGGTGTTAGGTGACTTTGTTTAATTAGCAAAGTGCTGAAGTCTGAGCATTCAAATGAAAACAAGTGTGAGTGAGTGAAACAAAATAGTTATCAACTGAAAGAATAACACGTTCCACTCGGGTAGGCGAAGCTGTTAGCTAGCAATCCTTGAATAGTCGTTGTGGGTTGCTTAGAGGCTAGAACGCTACAAGAGCTATCAGCTAAGCTAAGTTGCTAACTAACTGCATGAACATAAAGATTTTACTCCTAAAAGTCGTAAACACCCTGTCATCTCCAAATACATACAATTAAGTACATTCAACAGATAACGAATGTATTACAAATGATCTGGACTCACCCATTCTGTCCTATGTATGCGAAAAACTCTCCCTTGCTAATAAATAAAATGTAAGTAATCCCCTCTATCTCCTTGCCTTCGAGAATTTGCTTCTCTCACACAAACAATATGTCGGAGAGCTACGGCAGCCCCAATGAGACATGCGTAATGACGTTTGCTTTTTTAAAACCTGTCATGCATGTCTTCCCTTAAAATAGTTGATTAGTATATTCTATATTAATAAGACTCAGTAAAATTCAGAGATGAAATACAGTTAATGACAATAAGTGACGGCACTGAGTCAATGGAAACCCAAACATCGACGTTGATTAGGCATATCAGGTACACTCATAGGCTTAGTCTGAAAGAATTGTCCATTGCTTTTAATAATGTAAGGATGGTTTTGCTCGAATAATACAACATAAGAAGTAGCTAACATGTAGTTTAGTCGAGAATGGTCAGGTGAGCTGTAGGCCTATGTGATAGTCAAACGGAGATGTCAAGGAGTAGTGAAATTCATGTGAAATAGGCTAATATAATGCTTTAATATGAACACATGGGGGCAATGTTGCACAACAATTCTTTATGCGCATGAAGGCTTGAATAGGGTCTCAAAAGCTAAATTTTAACGGGCAACGTAAAGGTCAATGTCAGATCAGATCGGTAACCAATGCGGGAACTAGGCCTAGCCGTTTCTTTGCAGTTCTGTCGGCCAGTGAGTGAGTGTACAGTTATAGGTTTAAGTTTGCTGTATAGCCTAAGTAATGGAAAGTGTTTTATAATTGTGAGGATGCAAGGAGTAATGACAAAAACTCTCGAGTTTCTAGGTTAATTTGTTTGGGTTGCCATTAAATCCAGGAGGAAATAGGCCTAGAGACAATGTAATGAGACAATCTGTACAACATGAGTGAGAGCCTGCTCATTATGTGTGTTTCCTCAGCTTCTTCAACACAGACAGTTTGATAATACTGCTTATCCACTGATAGGCAGTTTAGCATGGAATATGACATGACTTTATCATTAAAATAAACTACACTAAAATCCTCTCATTCACTCACTACTCTCTCATCTCTCTTGCTCTCTTTCTTTCACTCAGGATCTCACTCCCTCTTTATCTCCTCTTACCCATGTAGAGTGAGCAAGGTGGTGAGAGATACCAGATGGGGAATGAGAGGTGGTGGAATTAAAGGTAGAAACGAAGCTTCAGACACCTCCGCTATCAAAACTGGATGTGAGTTTAAATAAAAAAAATTAAACGTCCTCTGAGCGTTTGTGGAAATTCACAGCTGCCAGACTTGGCATGCCTCATATCTAAGCATTCACTTGTGAGTGACAGCATTTAATATTCTGCCTAACTCTGAGAAAAATGCTACGAATTACGTCTTCTGCTCAATCCAATGCAAAGTGAGAACATGAAAACATGTCCTCTAAATCCATACTGTGTTATTTGATCAGACGTACTGGTTTGGTATAGAGACACACAATTCCCCTTGTGGACAAATACTGAAACCTTTATGTCTGTGACACCAAATGGAAATAGCATGTTATTCGATAAGATGAGACAAAGAAGACATTCACATCGGAAAGCACTTAGCAATGTTAATAGATAAACTCTGTGGATCAATATGCTACAATTATTGTACACAGACGGTAATTGATGAACACATCGACTCTGCGAAGGGCTGCCAATCAGGGCTCTCTGAACAGTCGAACAAGGTCTTGCCGATTCAGTGCCTCAGAGATTATTCATATTTTGCCATGGAAAATGCTGTCCTCCTTATTCTGTCCAAACTCACCACTGCAATTCAACCAATACAACAACAAGGATTGAAGGTTAAAACATATTCTCAGTTTCAATGGTTCATTATGGACATACCCATCACTGTGTTGTGGGCACACACACACACACACACACACTCACTATTATAAATGCATGTCTCCATAGCCTTTTAGCCTCTGCACACATACAGTGGACCTTGTCATAGCCACAGGGCCAGTGGTGCTAATGCCCTCACAGCTGATCTCATTGTCAGCATTTAATGTGCCGTTTTGCTGCACAGTACACGCTCAGCTCTGCTCCTCCACCCTCCGCTCATAAATCCATACAGTTATTCTAGGCCAGCAGGTCGCATGGAGCAGTGGTGGAGGTAAGCGAGGAGAGGCCACTCCCACACTCTGCTCTACTGTAAATCAGAACCAGGCCCAGGCTGGCGCCCGCCCAGCCGCCCGGATCTAAGAGCTCCAGAGATCCAGAGCTCGGCGCTCCAGGACAAGGCTGGCGGCTGGCTGATGACAAAACTCCCCCTCCCTCCCTCCCTCCGTCCCTGAGAATTGGTGGAGGCCAAGCTAACATGTTTTCCCCACTTCCCCAAGGACACTGGAGCAACTGGAGAAAAGTGTGGAAAACATCAGCGGGGGAGAAGTGATTAGATAAAATTACTACTGTTATTGGCACGTCAAATTTGTCCTCATTACAGTATTGCATATGTGATACACCACATGAGGCCTCGAAGCATGGAAAACATTACAGAATCAAGTAAACACTATAAATGTAATCATAGTATGCAAATCTAATATCATGCCTATCAATAACACATTGATAAGTGCTCAGCTGAGACAGCTTTGTGTGCTTAGGCCTACATAGGCCTACTGGAATTCATGTGATGGCAAAACGGTCTTCAGCAGTCTTCAAAAGTTTTCAATTTTCTTTACACTCTTGGAGAACTAATACAGCAACTTTCTGAGCAAGTGAAGTTGTCGTTGACCTTTTAAATGTAAATGTATAATAATTAATTAGGAAAAGGGGGATTACTCTGCTTGGTGGTAAAGCATGGCTCTGTGCTGCAATATTAATGCTTCAGAGGAAATTTTTTCATACCTGAGAACTTATAAAGACTGAAAATGTTTAGTTTATTTATCTTCATCTTCAGTTTAATAGTTTTTCGTATCTGTATTCCACAGACATCCATGAACATTTATTGTTCTTGGACTGGTTTTTAATCATGTTCATAACTCGTAATTGCTGCCTTGATAATTGTTTGGATTAAAAACACATTTTTGTTTGCTGAAAAAAAAACAATACTGTGAGCAATCTGCACATTTTTGTAATTATGTCGAGGAAAATTGGGGGGTTATTGTTGTTTTGGTGCTGTTGCATGCACCTGTCTGTTGTTGGAATGTTCAAACAGTCTTAGAAAGCATGCTTATTAGTTTAGATTGTTATTAAAAAAAATCCTCAAGTGAAACATTTCTTTGATCTGTTGTCTCAAATTAGTTGTGAGGCACCATTTCCAACAAACACGCAGTCTCCAAGCATCTAGATTTATTGCACATTTTGATGCATCTACTCAACAGATTTTGTCCTCTGCATCCCAGGTCAGAGATAAATCACTGTTTGAAAGCTTCTGTAAGGACTTTTTTTAGCTGCATTTGTACAGCAAGCAACCCCCCGCCCCCGGCTGACTGCTGACTCAGTCTATTTTTGTATACAGACACCGGTATTAAAACAAGAACACAGCAGTCTTTCTTCGCACGATAACAGAAAGTCAAATTTATTGTCTGGTGTCCGTGGTGAAGTGCCGGGGTTGTTTGTCATCTCCGACTCCCCAACTCTGCCCACATAAACACACACACACACACACACACACACACACACACACACACACTTCTGGCCCTGAAGGCCCCCTCACTGAGTCCAGCCCCGCGTGAACTCAGCGCTGAGGCTCCTGCGCCACCCGCTGGGAGCCTGGGAGAAAGGTCACACCTCAGGTTTGGCTCAGTGGGAAGGAGGAGGAGGATGAGGAGGATGAGGAAGAGGACGAGAGAGAGAGAAATATACAACACAGACGGAAAAACAACCAACCCCTCTGCCACTCTCTGCTCTCTCCTCTCCAGGCTCTGTACTTAACAGAGTATACATACACACACACACACACACACACACACACAAGAGAGAGGGAGTGAGACACATACACACACACATACACACACACACTAAAGAACTGTTACCGATTTGATGTGGGCACACACACACACACACACACACAGAGAGAGAGAGAGAGAGAGAGAGAGAGAGAGAGAAGGATGCCTACACAATAAACATCACCCTCAAGAAACCTGTCTCTCTGGAGAGTAACAAACGGAGAGAAAAAAAACACTGCTGTGCTCAAATGAATAAATAATCTCTGTTAAAGGGGAAAAACAACCTAGGGCACATCTCTCTGACTTTGACCTTACTTTCGTTCCTTTTGTCTTCACCTACAGAAACAGGCAGTTGCTGAGAGAAGGACAATAAAATTGGAAACAGGAGCAAAAGTGAGCTCAAGCCCAATGCCTTCTGTGGGAAGACTGATATGCCTAATGGAAATGGTATGATGGTGTGAGGTTCTGCCTCTGGATTGTCCTCCATAGACTCACATCTCCCTGAAGTGTGTAATGTGCTTCACTCTTTCTCCATTGCTATTTCTTTTCTCATGATGTCTGCATCCCCCCTCTCTCTCACATACACACACAAACACATACACACACACTCACTGATCATTGTTTGCATGCTTGTAAGTGTGTTTCCATACAAACATGTGGATTCTCACATTGTTTTTGTAAACAACTGTTCACCTGTGTGAGCATTGAATACATGCATGAATGAAAACCTGTATATGGTAGTGCTATAGGTGTGTGTGTGTGTGAGAGAGAGAGCTTGTGTGTATGTAGGTGTGTGCTATATTTTGCATGTGTGTGTGTGTGTGTGTGCACATGAGAGGATTATTCTGAGCATCTGTCAGTAGTATCTCTTCCTCCTTTCATGCTCTGGCTGGATCAACCCCCCCCCCCCCCACACACACACACACACACACATCCCTCCTGCTCACATCTCTGCCATCTCTCATCCGGGTGACATTTCCACAGTCACGCCTGTCACACCCTCACACCCCCTCCCTCTCTCTCTCTCTTTCTCTCTCTCTCACACACACACGCACACACTCAAGGGAGCAGAGGTGGGGCACACGTGCTCACCTCATGCAACATGGCTCTCATTTATGTGCTGCCAAGGAGGTGTGGCTCTTTCCACTGAGTCAGAGGGTGTGTGTGTGTGTGTACAGCAACAACATGTTTGAGCCAAATAGTCAGAGCATCCTTACTGCTGGAAAGTGCCACGCGCATGCAATGGTGAAGACAAGCTCCTTTTTTAGAAGGAAAAAAGTGTAGCCTAGCCTCTACTTATACCCTGGAAATTCAGAGTTCTCGCGTGAGCAAAATTTGAAGTTGCTTAGCGAGTCACTCTGGCGATGAGTAATGATGCTCACGTATGCTACGTAGTGCTCTTTCCCTCACTCCCTAGCAAAGGCGTGTCACTTCATTGCCAATCCCAGTGGGAGAAAAATAAATATTATTAAAATTGTACCTTATACCTATGCCCATGGAGCTGAGCTGCACCAATCACATCGGTGTATCTGATAGGCGGGCCAGAGGCGAGCTAAACAGATGACAACAGCGCTGCAACGTCGAAGTCCGATCAGTCAGTAAACATTGGTCAAAGTGTTATCCAATTGCGTGCAGTGATAGCCTATTTTCAAATGCATGCTTGATGCCGACCCTCGGGCCATTTTCATTACTTGTAGCCAGACCCTTCATCTTTTGGATTTGGGTCTGGATTTCCAGGCTATACTGCCACAGCTCTGCACGGTCCAACTGCAAAACCAAACAGTTGCAGCATGTTCACCGAAAACATTGTTACGGCAAACTATCTGTTTGTATCTGTGTTAGCATGTAGCCAATGAACAATGGGACTAAACGTACATGAATCCATTCATAGCCTATCCTTGGAATTTCCGAGATGCTAACTTTAAACATAATTATCATTGTCCATTTGTCATTCGTCGACAAAGCTACCTGTCATTATAATGGGAATGCGTATAAAGTATAGGCTAGTAAACAAGCTGTGTATTTCACCCGGGCCAGGCAGTAAACTTGGCAAACATTACCCATTTCCCCCCAGTTTGCAGATTTTATCTGATGGTTATTTCTTCCCCATACTTGCTGACTGTACATTTGTCATGATTTTCAAGAATCAGAATTACAAATTTTAATCCAGGTTTTTAAAGCTGCATGGCTATTGTTTATATCTAACAGGGATGTGGGACTTGACAAAGGGTGAACGGCCATGAGATTTGTGTATCAATGAGTAATGTGGACACGCATCGTATTTACTCCCAAACTGATATGATGTACGCAGATCGGATTTGATCTGAAAATTTGTATCAAAACTGATTCGGACTAGTGTGTACTTGGAGAACTGGTCCAGTCTAAAACTCCAAGGAAAGCTGGCAAAACTGCCCTGTGTGGACCACTCTGTATCACAAATCATCTACTGTAATGCCACTATTAGTGAGGAACCCCCGCCCCCCCCAACATCTGGACTCCAGATTCTGGATTCTGGAGTCAGTAGCCCACATCATTAGCAGCTGTAGCTCTCTCAAAGGGCTGTATACTGTCCGAAATAAAAGACTTGTGGACCTCATAACTGTCCACTCTATACGCACAGAGGATGGACAGATCTATAAACAAACCACTGTCCGCCCTGAATTGTTTAATTCACCTGCAAACACCTTCTCTGGAATTGTGTGTGTGTGTGTGTGTGTGTGAGGGAGAGAGAGAGAGAGAGAGAGAGAGAGAGAGAGAGAGATGGATCCAGACAGACTTTTTGTGTATCTGTGTGTGGGGGTGTGTTTGTAGTGAGTGCTAGACAGACCACATCACTCTCTGTCTCTCTCTCTCTCTTTCCCCTCTCTCTCTCCCATTCTCCAGTGAACCCAGTACCTGATATGCAGTGGGACACAGAAGTGGGCCATTATCTGGCTGCCATGCCGCTGTGCTGCATGACCTCTTGTGATTGTGGACCACTTTAGGTGTGCTCAGACAAACACCTTCCTGTCAATCCATGTTACACTAATGGACTGAGCTTTCAAGCAACTTTAAAGATGGTGAATGTAGTTGGTGGGTTTGAAATGGGATACCCATTTGGCCTGTCTGTCTGTCTATCTGGAACAGGCTGGAAACCCCAAAAGTAACCACTGTATGCATCCCAAGTCCCGAGCCCTCCCCTTCTCAGGAAACTCAATAGCAACCCTGAAAGGGCCAAGTATGGATGGTTGGAAATATTTCAGAGCCCAGAGGACATAAAGTATGGAGTGAGAGAAAGACAGACAAATTGAACGCAACTGGTTTTTCCTCCTACCCTTTTGGCTGTTTTGCTTGCCATAGATTTCTATCTGTTCAGGGAAGAGAGTGTATTCCTTGAACAGCATAGATTGAAATATGACCCTCATGTACAGAGTTCTCTTCTGACAATAAGCTGATTATAGGGGTTTCCTATGTCCTTCATAACCAAGAAACAGAAAGTAGCCTACTCAAATGTTACAGGCAACATGGTGCAAATTCTCAGATATTGCTGTTTTTGACAAATGGTTTACCATTGTATATGTTTACAATCAGACTGGAACATATTTGTAATTTTACATTTATATAATGTTTACATTTTGAATATATGTTTATGTCATTTATTTTCACATGTTTTATGTGATTAAGTATATGCTAGCTACTTGTGAATAAAATTGGATTAAACTGCAATTTGATTCAGATTTTAGATTTGTCACTCATCTTTACTGTAGTTGTGAAACCCCCCTCCCTGTGAATGAGGGTCTGTTTGTTGATGTCGTGACATTTTCAGATCTGGTGACATAGCTCTTCATAGACTTAGTGTAAGAGCTGAGCGCCAAGTAACCAGATGTTAAAGTAGCTGGCGTAGCATCAGCCATTGAAAGGAATGGGAGTGTTAATCCAATAATCTGCTTGATCAACCATTGATTGACTTAAACTATTCTGCTGTTTTTGGTATATGCCACCTGGGATATTTGAAGTACTTTATTAACAATCCCTAGGCAAAAGGGCCTCCTACCCTGAATAATTCCTTATCTAGTAATGGTGGACTACTGTTTCTACAAATTGATGGTGGTGAGCAAGGTTCCTCCTTCACTGTAAAGCAGTTTAAATACAATATCTTGTTATTGTTGTTATTGTTGTTATGGTTTGCAGAAAGGGACAACCATACAGTGTACAACCCTGAGACTGTTTGTCTTGTACTAAGATCACATTTTCTGGTTATCATTGTAACCATTTGTGCATATGCCATTCATCCTGGTCTCTAGCATGATTAACAGATATCAATCCTTTTTGACTTGACAAGCATGCAGTCTCTTCTTTATCATATGAAGGTGGCATCCTGAGCAGGCTGTACACACGGAAGTATATAAGTATAAGTATAAGTATATATACTCTTTTGATCCCGTGAGGGAAATTTGGTCTCTGCATTTATCCCGATCCGTGAATTAGTGAAACACACACAGTGAGGTGAAGCACACACTAATCCCGGCGCAGTGAGCTGCCTGCATAAACAGCGGCGCTCGGGGAGCAGTGAGGGGTTAGGTGCCTTGCTCAAGGGCACTTCAGCCGTGCCTACTGGTCGGGGTTCGAACCGGCAACCCTCCAGTAACAAGTCCGAAGTGCTAACCAGTAGGCCACGGCTGCCCATGTCACGACTGCCCACGTCAAATCCATGACTTGGTCTCCCTGGTCCTTCTGTGGCTGTGACGGCAGCCCTAGCAGGTGCACCTCTGCATGTACCAGTGGGCTCCAGTGAGTAAGGGGGTCAGTTGTTGAGGCTATACGAGCTCAGACTCATCATAATGAGTACACTGGCACGAGGAGCTTCCTGGGCTGAAGTAGCTCACATACATAGCTTCAGCACCCTGACACAAGCTTCCTGGGCTGAAATAGCTTGCATATAGTTTGAGCCATTTAAATGAATGGGAGTGCTAAAACTGACCACCCCGCCAAAAGAAGCCTCCTGGGTTGAAGTAGCTTATATAGCTATTCAGCTATTGAAATGAATGGGAATGCTAATCCGCCACTTTCTCCAGGTCTGTATAATACCTCCGTGATCTGCTCAAAGCTCCACTGCCTGAGGGTGTCTCTCCACTCGTACGCGCCTGTGTACGTAGGGGGGCAGCCGTGGCCTACTGGTTAGCGCTTCAGACTTGTAACCGGAGGGTTGCTGGTTCAAAGCCCGACCAGGCACGGCTGAAGTGCCCTTGAGCGAGGCACCTAACCCCTCACTGCTCCCCGAGCGCCGCTGTTGTTGCAGGCAGCTCACTGCGCCGGGATTAGTGTGTGCTTCACCTCACTGTGTGTTCACTGTGTGCTGAGTGTGTTTCACTAATTCACGGATTGGGATAAATGCAGAGACCAAATTTCCCTCACAGGATCAAAAGAGTATACTTATACTTATACGTATACGTGACTGTGTACGTGACTGTGTCTGGCTGCGTCTGTATGTGGAACTGCCTAGTCTTGACGGATGTGAGCGCGGAGGCAACCCCAGCAGGTGCTCGTCTGCATGCACCAGCAGTCACCTGAGACTGAGCCATGGAGAGAGTGAGAGAGAAGAAGAAGAAGAAGTAACAACCAGACAGAGAGAGAGAAAGAGAGAAAGAGAGAGAGAGAAGGAAGGATTATGTCAGCATATGGTGTTAATCTAAGCACAAGACACGAATAGGTCACAGCTAATTGTGCTGAAAATGGCATGAGAATGATGAGATGAGGTGGTGAAAACATGGCTGGCTTTGCTGAGGGGGCCGTGGGAGGGTCACGCTTTACAAGCGCCAGTACATGTTAAGCACTTGTTTACAGATTGCACAATTATTCCCTGCTTGCTATCACATGGAAACAGTGTGGCATGCCCACACACACACACACACACACACACACAAACACACACACACACACACAGAGACTTACAAAAGGAACACTTATAACCATGCACATGTTCACACACACACACACACACACAATTATATAGACTTTCAGGCATGCACATATGCGCACACACACACACACACACACACACACACACAGAGAGAGAGAGAGAGAGAGACACACACATAGCCCACAGCTAATTAAGTGCCAAGAAGAGAGGTCAACCCCACTAGCCAATTATCCAATATCTCCAGCTGGGTGGTTCGTGACACGCTGTATCCAGGGGTGACAGAGCGGCGAGGTTATTATCCCTCCTCGCCAACTCTGGAAGGTCCAGCGAGAGGTTCCATCTCCGGCCAAGCCTATCCAGCGCAGGGCAGCACAGGTGGGCAGAGCCGATCGCCGCCAGCCCCTGAATCTGAATCAGGTCCGATGGCCCTTCTCTGACCCCGCTGCGTCCCATGCTGCCCTGCTTTTGCCCATGCGTGTGTGTGTGTGTGTGTGTGTGTGTTTGGGTGTGTGTGTGTGTGTCTGTGACTGACTGTGTGCATATGTGAATTGCTGTGTATATGTGTGTGTTTGTGTGTGTGTGTGTGTGTGTATGTATCTGTTTGTTTGTAGCTTTTAACAACATGTACGCATATTCACCACGGCTGCCTTGTGTATCCTGCGTGCGTTCAATGTTTTAGTTATGCACATCCTCCAAAAGTAATGTGCGGCGTCTGCAAGACGCAATGTTCACATGCACGGCAGGAGCAGTAGTAGGCCTATAGGACGCAGTGCGTGCCCATACATGAGCATGCAAGACCGCCTTTATTCACGACTCTGGGTCTGAATTCTGTGGTCTGCAGTGTTACAGAGCACTCCAGAAACACACGTAGGGCTAGATTTATCAAGCCGTTTCCGCCTGTTTTTATCAAGCCGTTTGTGCCATGCAGACTGCATGTCACAGGAGCTGAAAATGGCAAATTGTGCTTTCCTGTGTCATGCATATGCATTCAGAGGAGGGTCAGGGGAAAGTGGGAGTTTCGTGTTAAAAGGTGGGAGGAGAAGCGTAAAATGCCTAATTAGGTATTCCCCTGTGAAAACTGCCCATGAAAGCCCATAAACAGACGCAGCGTAAACTGCGCTAGTGTTAGTAAATCTACCCCATAGTGTCCAACGCAAACGCACATGGATTCTTGGTCAAAAAGAATGGACATATTCCCTGCATATCCTGTACTTTATGTGTGGGTTGTGTGTGTATGTGTGTGTGTGTTAGCCTATGGCCTATATCTACTTATGTGTGTATGAATGTATGTGAATCAGACAGTATGTGTGTGGATTGTTCTCTCTCTCTCTCTCTCTCTCTCTCTCTCTCTCACTCTCTCTCTCTCTCTCTCCCTGTGTTTGCCCCTCCCAGGCCAATGCACTCACGTCTTTCGTCAGCTAATAGCATGGCATTAAAAGGACCCCATTTTGTGAGACGATTTTTTGATCCACTTAGTCCCACTTCATCCTGAGTGTGGTGCACTTAGCAGGTCTGGCTTTGGCAGCAACACAAATTGTTCACCGGTGCCACAGAGCCGGTAATGTTATCACACTCGACGTCAAGGCCTCTCTGCCAAACGCCAGCCTGTGCTCTCTACGTGAAGAGGCATAAGGAGAGCTGATCTCAATTGCTGCAGTGAAAAATCTATTTGCATGTTTTGAAGAATATTAGTTTCTGTGTCTGTGAATGTGTACTGTGTGTGTGTGTGTGTGTGTGTGTGTGTGTGTGTGTGTGTGTGTGTGTGTGTGTGTGTATGTGTGCATGTGTGTATGTGTGTGTACTTGTTCCTTCTTTACAATACCCTTAGGCGGGATCACATTGGCCAGCGGAAAGCATAATGTAACGTTCAGACCATAATAAGTTCTACAGACCATAATAAGTTCTATCTTGTTCCTATGGTAACACAAACGGTTTGCCTTAACTTACAATTGAATACGCTTGTGTTGCGCTTTGAAAATTGAACCAAGTTCAACGCTCAGCTTGTTCAATGCTAGCGCTACCACAGTTCCCCTGCCAAACCATAGAGAACAATAGGAAACCTACCACTTTCCGCTGGTCAGTGTGATCCCCGCCTTAAAGGCATCCAATGCTATTTTTTTGCTATTAGGCTCTCCCTACAGTTGCGGAGAATTTGTATTTATCGCACAGTTCCCCTGGACACGGTAATATTACACGATTTCATACAAATAGTAGACTACTGCACAATTGCCGTAAGGCAATTTGTGATTCTTGGGGAGAGGGAAGTTGTAAGGCTGTCTCTCCATTGTGGGGTAGCCTATGGATGCGGAGACCACACAATTCTCCCTATTACGAGTAAGTTTACCATCAAAATGACTTCAACGCTGTTATATTGTAAAAAAACTTGCATGTGATGCCATCTCAAAGAGGTAGTGTGAAGATGTTAAGAGGTAGTCTTCATTTGAGAGTCTTTCCCACCCCAGGGTAAGAGAGCAAGGCTTGTCAATACAGATTAGGGACAAGGGTATCAGATGGACAACCAGGCATCCACACAGGCCCTGAACACGGAGGAGAGAGAGAGAGACACCAGACCATCTACTGAAGCTGGAGGGGAGGCCTCATGGGCTGACAAGATACAAGACAAACATCAGAGACATGCACATACTTATTTTGATATGTGTGAGTTTTGAGCTGGTATACACATACACAAAACCACAAATATACCCATACATACAAGCACTGTCACTGACCCTCACACACACACACACACACACACACACACACACACACATATACACATACAGTAAACACAGACACAATGCATACACACACACACACACACACACACACACACACACACACGCACACACACACACACACACACACAAACAAACACACACAGACACACACACACACACACGCCCAGTCATGCCTGGGGTGCAGCCAGCTTTATCTCTGCTTCCATCCTCTGCTTCTCATCTCCTCCCAGGGAGCTTAGCCATAGTTCACTGGAAGCAAAACATAAAACACACAAATACACACAATATCACACACACACACACACACACACACACACACACACGCACCCACCCACACACACACACACACACACACACACACACACACACACACACACAATGTGTACTCATTGTGCCATGTGTAAATGAAAGAGCATTACTGTCCTCTGCTTTTCACAAACCCTCTTTCACTCTCTTCCACCCCCAACCCCTCCTCCACCCCCCTCTCTTTCATGGGTCAACAAGAAGTCATGAGGTCAAGTTCAGATCAAGTCCCTTTTTCTCACTGCCTGTTCAGCCGTCGTGATGAAGAGTAGCCTTTCTCTCTCATTCACACTCTTTTTTTCTCTCTCACCCTCCCTCTCTCTCTCTGTCTCATTCCCTCTCTCTTCCAGCCCTCCCCTCCGTGTGTGTGTGTCAGTGATGAATGTAGGGCACAGGTGGATTAACAGAGAGAGCGGTGTTGAACACAGACCGGAGACTCTGAGCGTCACCTGTTTCCACCCGCGGCCTAAAAAGGACAATATGACACCAGCGGCTCTGTCGCGATGCCAGTCTTTTAGCACTGGAGCCAGTTCAAAATGTCACATCCTATTGCCGTCCTCATACACAACCACTGGTATAAATATGTGAAAAGGTGTGTGTATCTCTCAGAGGCTGTGTTGATAGGAGCAAGGTGCACTGCACGGAACAAACTGTTAAGTGTTTTTCGGGAAGAGATGCGAATAGAATGGCATGTCAGTGTTTTTTTTTTTTTTCTCAGCCATCAGTCAGAAAGGTAAGGTGTTTTCCATTTAAGGCTTTTAGAGATGGAGCTGGTCTTGTGGTGCGTATGTGTGTGTGTGTGTGTGTGTGTGTGTGTGTGTGTGTGTGTGTGTGTGTGTGTGTGTGTGTGTGTGTGCACTTAAGCTCCCTTGGCGGAGCAGGGGCA
>NC_055977.1:17194041-17224041 GCF_018492685.1 Alosa sapidissima
CTCCCCACCTCTCCCTCTGCATTCTACAGACCACATCTTTCCATTTTCCTGTGATTCACAGTGATTTGGAATATAGTTTTATGGTTATAATATTCCTGTTGTTGGTGCTCATGTTAATGCTGAGGTAGACTGTTTTAGGGTTATGCGCAGACCGCAGAGTATTTACACTGAGCAGGACAAAGCCACACAGATGGTGCAATGATAAAACCATTAACAGGAAACTGCATTAACTGGAGATGTCCCATAGGTGGGAATATGGTGATGAATGCCCTGCAGTAGAACTACCAGTGTACTGAAAACACGCGCACACACACACACACACACACATACACACACACACACACACACACACACACAGGGATATACTTGTATGCATGTGCGCACACATACACACACACACACACACACACACACACACACACACACACACACACCAACACACCCCTTGGCAAAGACAAGATGGAACCATCTTGTCTTAGTCCATGTCTTACAGGATCTCCGTGGCAACAGGGAAAATGCTGACTGTCTTTATTCACAGAACCGCAGGGTGAGGAAGAACAGACGCCCCTATTAAACATCAACACTACACACACGCACATACACACACACTCATTCATACTCCCTGTCTGTTTATCTCTCTCACATTCTTTCTCTCTCACACACACACACTCACACACACACACACACACATGCTAACACACGGAAACACACACAGAAACATGCAAACATGAAATGCCCAGTGGCCCTTGTCTCCCGAGTCCCCTTGCCAGAAGTGTTTAACTGGGGCCTGTATACTGGGGATGGGGGATGGGGAGTTGGGCTGGGCTGGGGAGGGGAGGGCTGTTGCGTATTCATAAGGGTGGCAAGGGCACTCCATTTCACTGCTTATTAATATTTCCAATAAAGTGTTGCCTTACGGGACCCCAAGCAGGGCCAGTACAAGGACCAAACATGGCCTTGGGGGAGGAAAGAAAAGAAGTGGGGGGGGGTGGAGGGGGGGGGGGGGGGGGGGGTTGGTCACCTTCTGCAATTACACAAAGCACACACAACCAGGGACATGACAACAAGAGATGCTGGATGTATTCTCATTTCCTGTCTTGGGGGCAGGGCAGGGTAAGAAAAGTGTGGCTGTTTGTTTCAATCCAAACAAGGGATCTCTTGTGTATAACAATTGTTTTCCGTTGGTTCACCGTGGCCCTGTATCACCTCGGCTCAATTAAGCATTAATTTCCGTTTTTCACAAAAGTGACAAAAAAACAGAAGAGCAAAAGGCAAAACACACACACAACACACACACACAGAGACACACAAACACACACACACACACACACACGTATAAATCTTGGGAAAATCGAGGGTGACAATGAATATCATTAGTGCCTGGTGGTTTTAGGGCCAGTCACTGTGGAAAAGTCGCAGCATTGCCATGCCTCTATTTTTAGCGGCTGATGAGGGACTGACCACTTAATGTTATTATCGCAACATAATTAAGAGACGCTGCCACTTCGACTGTCACTCATTATTTCATGGCGGATCCTCGGAGTTGACAAGGTCACCAGTCCATTTATCATCGTTAGTGACTCAGGGTGGGTTCACTGGACACCCAGCCATGAAAAATCTAAACTTAGAACAAAACGCTGCACTGAGGCATGTTGACGTTTCGAATGTGATCCTCTTCAGCTTGCTGTTGCTGAACGCTTGTAAAGGGATGAAATGACTGCTAATGAGGAATCGTAGTCATTGGTGGTTTTATTTTCACTCTCAGTCTATTTTGGCCACAGACTCAGAGGCTTTGTTGCGTCAGGAGTTGCACGTCAAGTTGCAAGACTAATTGTGGACACTGTTGCTTGGGATCCTAGCTCACTGTACCCCTCTGGCGAAGGGTTGATACTGTATATTGGGTTGACTTCCTCCATGTGTTTTCCATGAATGAAATTCTAATATCTAGCTGACACAGCAGGCCATCAGATGGAATGATGAAATGTGAAATCTATCCAACCTAGTGACAGTCTGAATGGACTCGTAAAGGACTTGTGGAATCTAATGTGACTACTGAGTCCCTATACTAACTGGAACTGACCAGTATGAAAACCAGAAAGCCAGAATGAGCAACACAGCAATCTCTCATGATGTATACACATCTATGTTTACATCATCATTACTTAATGTTATTTACAAAAGTATTATCTGTTGAGTATAAATTGATAAAGTGTTTTTTTTGTAATTCAACTTTTTATTTGGTTTTCATGTATGAATCATACAATAACATAGAATCATATATAACAATATAAACATAAAACATATAATATATAACATATAACAGACAGCACTGATAGTGTATGATGTGTCCTCTTTTGAGTCAGACATTAAAGCAAATAATAAAAAATAAAAAAAAGAAGACATATACATATGCAGAAAAATTATAATTTTAGCAGCCACAGCAGCACCTCCTCCCCTTATAGCATATCAACAATACCATAGGCAAAAAAGCGATCCCATGACTTCCCAAAGTTCTCGTTTTCATTATTGACTCTTGCCAGCATGTCCTCATAAGATACTATCTCTGACATAAGTAGCAACCATTGTTGAAATTCTGGAGGGGAGGTACTTTTCCATAATCTGAGAATCGCTCTGGCAGCTGTTATAACTCCCACTTTTATTACTGCAAGGTCATACTTTGACACATTCGGGAGCTCTGTATTGTCTCCTAACAGGCACAACCTTGGAGATGTTGGTATCGTCATACCTAACCTCTTTCCTATATGTTCTAGGACTTTTTCCCAGAATGGATGTATCAACTTGCATTCCCAGAGTGCATGCAAAAATGTTCCTGTCTCTGTGTGACATTTCCAACATAAATTATTGGCCAGAATGCCCATTCTGCGTAATTTAGAAGGTGTAAAATAAAACCTGTGTATTAATTTATATTGAATAAACTTTCCCCTGGCCTCCCGTATGTATTTTCCTGTATTTGACAGAACTCCTAACCATTCCTCTTCACTAAATTCACACTGCAGATCTTTTTCCCAAATACATTTCAAATTGTTGCACAGATCTCTTGACTGTCCAACAAAGAGTTTGTAGAACCCTGATGCCCTATGTACTATACATGGTAAATCCAGAAAGTCCATCACTGGGTTTTGTCCCAGATTGAATTTCCCCTTAATGATACAGTCTCTGATCTGTAAATACTTCCAATGATTCCCTTTATGTTCCAAGTCAAATTTCTGCAGTAACTCAGAGAAAGACATGAAATGTCCATCCAAATACAGGTCCTTTATATGGTGAATCCCTTTTTTAACCCATTGATCCCAGTAAATAGTATTTTTCCCAATCCGTATTTCCGGGTTGTGCCACAGAGAGGCATAGGATTGTCTTAAGTGTGACAGTTTGATAAATTGTTTTCAATTCAGTCATCACAGAAGGTTCTTTTGGCCTTTTTGTTTCCGGTCACTGAAGAGTTAACAAAATAAAAGAGCTGGTGCTGGCGGTGCAGGAGATGCCTGGATCACAATGCATTAATAATAGATAGTGGGAAAGATAGAGTATTTATTGGCTTTCGGATTAAGCATTCAGGGGCGGTAGCAGAAGTTCACACAAAACACTGGGCCTATGCTAAACTGCAACTATTAAAAGTCTAGAGAACTCTAATTTGCAAGGAAGTGCTGTAAAAAAATGAAATCACTTGAGAAAATGTGTGCATATTCCATCTTTCCTGCCATATAAGTTGCACAGACCTAAACTTTAAGCAAAGCAGGCGGATGAGGAAAAGATTTCATCAAGCAAATAGATTTTGAAAATGCAATTTAGCGGTGGACTGATGCAATATGCTAGGCAAGCAGTGGAAGTGTCGGCTAAAGGTTTCCTTTTTTCCTTGTAGCAATGGCCAGAAAGAGAGGCAGGTTTCAATTAGAGACAGGTCTCCATTTTGTGTCGAGCTCAGACAGTTGGATTAATTCTGTAGGCAATCGACTCGCCAGCCTGCCTGCTCACCTGCCTGCCTGCCAGAGTGGTGACAGTATGCTGATTGCCTGAGTTCATCCGTTGCAAATTCCTGCTTGCCCCCGCCATCAGTGCCACGGCAGCATCCAATCGGCGGAGGAGGTAACGATCAATCTAAGCTCTCCAAAAACCGCTTGCGATACCATCCACGCCTGACCTGACCCTGTCAACAGCCCAGTGCTGATAACCGAGTTGGATGTAATTGTCTTCTCTTAGAAGATGGCGGGATTAATGGAGGGGAGGGGTACGGTGACATGCGAAAGATGAGAGACCAGGGTGGAGGAGGAGAGATTGGGTTGGGTGTGGTGTGGTTTAGAGAGGAGAGCTTCATTTTTTTCTCTCGGTCTTCTGCTGATATCAGTTCCCCAATCTTAAATCCCCTCCCAGTCCTCTCTGGAAGCACTGATAATGCTCCGTGTGAAATGGAATCTAAACAGTGTCATGTTCAGCCTTACCTTTTCAATTACTGAGATAGTATTTGCAAACCTGTGCAGGAGACCTTCCACAAAGGATGTGTGAGAACGGCCAGAGGACATCACTGTTTCATTCTGTACAATGGTGGTGACTCAGCAGAGACAATTTATCACTACTACCATCTGACATGCAGTAGAATAGTGCAGAAGTCAATCAAATGGAACTTGCTGCTGCATCTTCATGTTAAAATAGAATTAAGCATTTTTTTGTTGTAATTTAAAATGATTCAGCCATCATAAAGTATGAAGTTGTAAAAGGAAGTAGAGGACATACTGTCTCCCTATATTTTAACCTGAAAAATATCACTGCTACTACAGGTTTCATACTGTGAGACTGTATCAAATAACTGGTGCTACAGTTCACAAGAAGCAATCAGGGATGATGCATCGACAAATGTCAAACATGGATTAATGGCCTAATAATATCCTCAAATATCCGCTTTTAATACCCTCTTTCATTTAGGTTGCTTCTCTTTCTCTCTTCCTGTGCCCCTATCTTTCTTCCATTCTTTTTGCTGCACCTAATAGGAACCATGGAGTGAAGCCATGGCGATAAGAACCAATCTCGCAGACAAAAACTCCCAGCAGAATTTAATCTTGCGGTTCTCCTTCTGTCTTCTCCGACAGAAGCCCAGTTCCCCTTCCGTCCGCCGAGGACTGCTGAGGCCTTCATTACGCCTGTCTCAGAACACAATCAGCACAAAATTATAGCCTGGATTTTTTTTATCCTCCTTTTCTCTTTATCTCCCTATCTCTCTTTCTTTCTTTCTTAATCAGCCAGCAGCACAGTAAGACAATTTAACTGTTAAAAAGATCCGGAGCTTCCTTTTCATTTGAAAAAAAGAGCAAAATATTCAGCGGTGAAGGATTTAGCTTACCTCACCTTAGATGTGATACTGAAAGAGAAAGGAAAAAACTCACATACACCTCAATTATTTTCAGCAGTTTCCTGCTGGTGCTCACATATTCAGCCAGTTCAAAATATGTCAAATTAAACACGTTACATAAGAGTTGGCTGTGTCATTTGAATGTAGTTTTCATTTAAATATTTGAATAATTTTAAATAAGAAACTGAGTGGATATTACAGACCCGCGCGCCCCCGAGCCAGAAGACTCGTCTTGGCGTTTCCCCGGAGGAGAGATGGGAGAGCTGGATGGAGTAATTGCGCCCACTGGGCACCCTAATTAAATTAAAACTGCCACAGACTAGCTGCAGCTCGTGAGTGCCAATGCGCCACGGCACGACAGGGCCGCCCAAACTGCTCGGGGACCTGGCTCCGCAGTCCACTCGCGGAACGACCCAAAGAAGAGAAAGGCTTTGAGACACACCAAGCCACACAGATTCACACTCGCGTTCGGACAATTCGGTAGCAGTATTTTTTTTTTTTTGTCTTTAACGTTTTGCCAGTAATTAGCAGTTAGCTTCGCTGAGTGTAACAACTTCACCAGCCGCCCTTCGAGACCCCTCTGACCAAACACAAACGCAACTGTTCCACCCGCATGCCCCAAAGGCATCTAATGAATATTTGAGTGAGATTTTTTTTGCCCTTGCAAATTCTATTACAGAGCAGAAGGAGGCATTTATTTCAAAGGTCACAGTTCCAATTTAATTTCTGGAAGGAGGGGGGGGGGTGGTTGGATAATTACAGCAAAATTTGTTGGCTCCCACTGATTCGCAGTTGCAAAACACAGTTTGAGAAATGGAAAAGTTCACCTTGCAAGTACAGTAAAGTGTATGATATGCATGCGCTCTCAGCTCAAAGCCCTTTAGAGCTGCATCAACCAATGGGAATGAGCGAAAAGGTGACCACGGCAACACACATTTTCCCGTCTCATATCTGCATTTGCATAACATTGCTCCAGGTTTTCCCCAGAATCCTCCTTTCTCCTTCAAGGACAAATCTGAAGCCTGAAACACTACCTGTCAAAACACATCCTCCCGTGTTAAGGCATAGGTCAAATTAATGTGATTTTTGTGTTTTTCACCCCCTCAGAACTTGCCAACGAACACTTGCCACAGTCCACAATTCATTCATGAATTGAAAGTGAAAGACACAAATGTATTCCACGTGTGCATGAGTCGCCTGGGGAAGCGGCAGTGGCAGCCGCAGCTGAGCAGCCGCGGGTTTTTTAGAGGGAAGCTGGAGTCACTCGGCTCATCCTGGGGGAAATTAGTGTGGAGTGAGACAGCATGACATGAATTAACAGTCTAATCCGCGAGTCCTGGAGTCGAGAGAAAAAAAACAGCCGCTCATAGAGACCTACATGCTTCCAGTGTCTACAGTTGCATTTCCTCTTTTCTTTTGAGAGAGAGAGAGATGTTCAAACATGCAGAAAATCTCAGCCGTTGCCAGCAGTCTGTGGCTGAGTCAATGAATATGATTTAGTACTCTCACCTTGGGCCGTTTAGTGCTGATGATTTTCCAGGGCTAGTCGCCACTGCAGAGGTGTTTCATTTTAAGGGTCATGGTCAAACAGAGATAGCTTTCATGGTCAAGAAGTTCAAGTTTAGATATATCAAAGCGGCACCGTTTTACCGTAAAATGACAGCTTCAAACTCATTTTGATGCCACACTGACTTGAAATACTGAGAACAACATCTCTCACATTACTGATGCATGCTTTGAATGCCTTTGCACTGTGTAATGTATGTTGTTGTCGCAGGTAATAGCATGACCCTTTTTGTCGGTTTTAGATTAATCGGGTACCCCCATAGCATTAAATGGGTATCCAGTACATTCAAATTCCTGTATTTTGTTACTTTAACTATACATCGGTCTTCCCATAATGTGTAAAATGTGACACTTGAGCTTTGTGCTTATGCTATTGTACATAGAACCTCTTTTGGACCGTGCCATGGGGAAATAAATCCTGTTAGGACTATCACCCACTCCTAGGTAACGACTTTATACACTCTAACAAGAAAGTGTGAAATCCTGTCTGCTTTGCACTTGCCCTTGTGAGGTAGTGCTGGAATCATGATGAGGGCCCAGGGGTCTTGGTCTCATTTGGTTAAGGTGCACATTTCAGTCGCATTGACTTAAACATGTTGGCCTCGTCGCGATGTCTGTCCATGTTTGCTCTCCCGTGCTGCAGCTTCAATGCGGTCATTGATCCTGGGGTGAGCGTCGAGACAAATGCACTCCCGCGTGGCGGGCCAAAACCTTTTGTTTCTGCCATTTACTCAGCAGAGTGAAGGCGTCTTTGTTAAACAGGCTGCCGCTGTCGGAGGCAGAGACCCCCCTCGGCATGTTGAAAGGGTGCCATGAAGGCCCTGCTGGAGGATGCTCTGATCAATGACTCCTGTGTGCTTTACCTTTTTTAGTCATGGAGCTGCAGAGGAGAAGATTCTTTTCTCGTCTCTGTGAAGAAGTGTCCATGATGACTATGGTTGCAAGATGTCTGGGTGCCTGTTGTCCACGTTCAGCATTTGCTTTTTTAACATTAGCATAATTGTGGAGGCACATATACACCTTCTCTAGAGAGTCATTCTGCTGAATATCTACAAAAAGAATGAGAGGGCATCACTGGCAGACCTAAAGACCATCAGGAGTGCAAATATTCTTTTAAAAAAAGCGCAATGGAGTGTGAAAGGGCTTTTTTCCTCAGTCCAGCTCCCCCACAGCACCCGCATTGAGCTTGTCAAAACAGCATCACGTTACAAGGCTGCGTCCTTCCCAGGCTGAAAAAAAAACATTGTCAAAAACATTGTCAAAGGCAGGCCAGGTGGACATCTTTTCAGCACTTTTTGATACACGTTTCTTTTTATCTAACAATCATTGGATAGAAGGTTGTTAATTTCTCCTACCCCCAAGTGATGAGAGTCGTACTTGAGGTGCCGTTATAATTACTTCAGACTAGAGATACCTTCTCACCTTGACCACCTACATTTGTATGGCTTGTATGGCATGTATTATTTTGTTGATGTTGTGGTAAACACCAGAGACTTGCTCCACTGAAGATTCTGTGAAGAACATCCACAAAGAATAATGACAATACTAACAGAGCAAGGTGAGTGCCGGAGAGTCAAGTGCAGTGCAGCACTTTTCCCGTCAAAAAACACGAGGCAGCAAACACGGGGGGCATTCAATACACTGTTAGTGCATCATATTGTTTGTTTTTCCCTTGGCAGCCATTGTTAATGAGAAAAGATGGCCTCTCCCCATCCTTAAATGGCTGTTGTCACGGCGCTGTTGATAGTTTTCTGAATTAGTCTCCTGTAATGAGGATAGATGGGCAGGGATCCAGCTTCCGAGACAGTGTGACTAGACGACACACCTGGGATAGTGCACATAATGATGGCTCATCCATGCAATGCATCGTGGGCAATAAAATCACTCTTAAAGTGCTTTGTGTGGACCAGGACAGAATATGAATGAATAAACAGAAAAGGAAATGAGTCCTGATATGAGAAGTAGCTCGTAGTTGAAGTAGATGCCATTATATATTGGCTTTATAGCAGATATTGACTTTAATGGTCCTATCTTGTGTGAGGACTGTTCTCTTTATGCACAGGGCTCATTGAGTTGTTGTACTCTGCTCATAAAAGAATCATCATCTGGGGGTCACCTTTGGGAAGATGTACTGACATTTGAGAAAGTGGGATCAAGTGGTTTGGACGACGGCTTGCATTGCTATTAGAGAAAAAATATTTAAAATACGTGCAAATACCCATAAAATGCGTTGCGGACGAGGACATAATGAGGAGCATTAGCCTCAAGGTTAAAGGCAAGCGGCTCCAAAAAAACTAGGCACATTTTGTAAAGTCGTCTCTCACTGTGCAAGAAAAAAGTGTTGCCCTCATCAAAATGCAATTGGAAAGGTCAGCCTCGAGAAACCCAAAGGTCAATCCAAGCTGGTCTCGGTTTGCTCTTGCAATGGCAAGGCAAAGGACGTCGTGCCAGCCTGTCGATGCCACTGTCATGGAAACCTAAGGAGGAAGGGAAACGGGTGAAGGGGGGGTGTTTGGCATGTGGATAATTACAAGAATGGGGGGAGGAAAGGTTAACTTTCTCTCAATGCCAACCAGTCATTAGGCCACCATTAGCTAGGACTGACATCTCTGTGCCTGGGTCGCCCTCCATACGCACACACACACACGTATCCACCACCACCCAGACTCGCCTGCCCGCCTGCTCCCATTTAAGCTAGACTAATGATCCGAGAGGCCCCTTGGATAAATAGCAGGGTATCGGTGACACATTGGTGGTGACGGCGCCTAATATCCTGTAGCAATGCAAAAATAGAAGACTTCATCTCACTCAATTGATAAAGCCTGAAGGTTGGAATCATTTGGCTGGCCGTGTGGCCCAAAGTCACAAAACTTGGACAAACCGCGCTCCACTGCCACAATGATAAGGCATGGAGATGACATGCTAATTAAGGGTCTTTGTGACCCTCTCTGTGTGTTTCTCTTGTTAGAACAAATCAGTGGGAAGAATTGTTGGTGCAAGTTTGTATAAACCTAAATTCTTCCAAACATTGTGATAGACTAAAGTATATTTATTAGAAATAAAAAAAACAACAACATCAAACAGCATACAGACAGTGCAAATACAGAGTGGTAAACAAACACTGAAAAATTGAAGACCAGAGTTGCAAGATTTAACAGACATCTCCTACGTCTCTATTTTCCACCAACAACCAGGGGCTGTGTATTTTGTTCATCACCAAATTCATACATGTTTTTCAATATCTTTCAAATGGCTAAGCATTTGTATCATCATGACTTTTCTTGAATTTCCCCTTGGGGATCAATAAAGTATCTATCTATCTATCTATCTATCTATCTATCTTTAACAATTACATTTAACAATTACACAAACATTATACACTATTAACAAAAGCCATAGCCAGTTTCCTGTATAAAGCATGGCTCTTTTTTTCACCCTTGAACCGTTTTTTCACAGTGCAGTAGAGGTGCCAGGAAAATAAGGGGGGGGGGGGGGGGTACATCCCTCCCAGGGGCTCCAGAGCACATACTTGTGGCCTGGAAATGGCTCTGAAGTATTCTCTCTCTGAGGAGCTTGGCAATGAGCGCCTGCCATTACAAGCAGAGACATCCTCCAGCGGATCATCTCTGAGATATGCGTTTCACAGTCTGTTGGATGATAAATCTGAACGGGGCTGTTTGTGATTATTTATGGATGATAAGGAATTAGTTACACATTGATGGGTCCCCAAGTGAACTGCTTTTGATCTATTCAGATGACCATTCTTAGAAGCCTATTAAAGACATGCGCACAAACCCCCCCTTCCCCCACTCCCACCCCCATCCCCTTTTTTCATTCAGCTTTAAATGAGGTCTGGAGTTGCTTTTATAGTCGATTCCATTTCCCGAACTGACCCATACTGTTAACATTTATGCACCAAGAACCATAAATATTTATACGGACCCCTGAGAGGCAGTTAATAAAGCCAACCAGATAAAACACAGTCATCATAAGCATATTTGAGTAACACCGGCCTCAGTATCTCATCAGAATGACCTCTGTTGACATAAATCCAATGCCAAGGCATGTGGATCTCTCTGTTCATGGGAGAGAAGGGCCCTTAACACAAAGGAGTCTTTGCCCACTTATATCTCTACACCCAGAGCCTGACGTGTACAGCACTGGCATACAGATTCAGGATCAGACTCTCAAAAGAGGACAAGTTGACAAATAAAATGTACTTATATCACATACTGTGTCTGGCACACATGGATTAACTCTGTATCCAGCCTAGCGCGTGGCTTTTGTTGTGCTGTAAAAAGATAATTGGCATGCCGGCGCCGATGGCGGCTGACATTAGGCGTCTTGTTTTCTCTTTGTCACAGTGCGCCGTTTCCACGCATGCCCTCCGAATGACAGTAATTGAAGCACTTCCCAGGCTCACTGCTGTGGAGACGCTCCAAAAAAAAATAAAAAATCAGGCATACTCGTCTTTCCGGCACTTCCTTCTCTCTCTGTCTCTTCTCTCTCTCTCTCTTTCATGATTCATGGGAGGTCATTCCACATCTCTGCGCCAGCCCAGCACCATCACAGCAGGTGAAACAAACATGATAAGAGCATTAATTAAATTTCATAAAGCAACCACCCCCCCCCCCTTCACACGCACACAATAACACACATACATACACACACACACACCAACTCTCAACTCCCCCTACTTCCTCTCTTCCCTCCCTTTCCACCCGTTTGCTCTCCAATGGGGTCCTTTACTTATCCCCTCATCCCTCTCCAGCTAGACATCATAAATCAGAGGGAGGGTCCTTCCTCCCTAGTCGGGGTTTGGCAAATCCCCCACCCCCATCTCAACTCCACCTTGAGTCCAATGACAAGCGCTTCACAACCACCCAAATGAAATCCACCACCTCTCCCTTTTCTCCCTTTCCTGGTGAAAACCTCTGTGATGAGAAGAAATGGATACACTAGGTCCGTCTTTCCCCCCTGCGAAATGTCCTTTCATTATACACCCTCCCGGACCTCTCTGGGAACGTTATAATACCTTCTGTGTAATACCCTCCATCCATTAGCTTGAATATGGCTGCATTGTATGTAAGATGTATTGCTGTAATCGGGGGTAGTAAAAATGATTATATTCTCGTATTCTTTTCTTTGCATGCTTGGGTTGGCCTTATTCTCTACTTTGCTCACACACACCCCCTTCCCCGCTTGCCCACCCCCCCACCCCCCAAACCCGTTCAAATCACTGTCCCCAACCACAAGACGAAACAGTTTTGTATGAATAGATTACAATATAGAAAAGGCCGAGCCACAAGCCTGCCCCCTTCTCCGCTGCTTCCATCCTTTCTGATCCTCTCGCTCTCTTTCACTGGTCCATTGCTTGCAGTTATTCACAGGGGTTCAATCCAAACAAGGATGATGTATCAAATACAGTACTTCTCTCCCTCTATCTCCCTCCCCCTCTCTCTGGAATTATCTGCGACAAGCGCAACAACATTACAGCTATGCAGCACATTACTCAACAGTTATTCCCTCGGCATTTCAGCAAGAAAGCAAGCAAATGGCGAATCTGCAGCCGTTGTAGCTTAACATGAGGCACAGGCCAGCAAGGCCAATCCTTCCCCCATTTTGCCCGTTTTAACTAATTGTGTGGAGAGGGGCTATGTGTGCTTTTATTTAAAGACACAAAACATATCTATTAGGCGGCTGTGTTTAAAGACAATGTCTATTAGCATAATCCCAATTACGGCGCTGAAAAATGGGGCGTTGCTCTGGAGCGAGGCCGTTTAAATATGTAATTCCGTCGGGAGGCCGTTTGAGCAGACTCGGCGACACTCGTCGCTCAGCCAGCAGAGCGCATCATAAACGATCTGTGTCTTTCATCAGCCAATAAATTAGGGCAATTATTGAGAGGGTTGGACCGTTTATTACTTCCCTGACTCATCATTGGTTACAGATGAAGTAATGAAGTTCACTCTGGGGGGAAATGGGGGACAGATGAACCTGCTTTAGAGAGAGCAAAGGGGACGAGGTGGCGGTATAGGGCCGGTGAAAACTAATTTGGCTCACTTGCACTACCTTCCGGAAGAGCCAGCTGTGGGATTTTGGTACTGATCATTAAAAGGTACCCAGGGTTGTTTTAGGAAATTTCCACATGTAGCTGGATATTTTTAAAAAATGATGTTTTCCCTCATTCGTATTTCAAAATAATTCAGGCCACACGGATGTCCAAAGTCAGGAAAGGCTATCAGGAACACGTCAATCAGACAGTTGGTGATGTTGGCTAATCAGAGACCGGAGTATTTGTGTGAGCATAAGGCCAAAACACATTAAAAATGTAATACTTTTTAATTAAATATTTAATACACATTTAATACTCCAATGAAGATGTAGGAAATCAAGTCACTTCCACCATTTGGTGATCTTCCCTGGTGCTGGTAAGATCACTAGGGGTTACGTTTTAAAGCCAAGAACATTTCAGACAAAGCTGTTTGGTAAAAATGACCTTGAGGTCACTGAATTTGTTAAATAAATGCTAAATATTACCAGTTCTACAATTTCAGCAATACACAGAGTTTCAGTGGTAAGAAACAACCGAGATTCTTACGGGGTTCAGAGATCTGCTCCGTTTGGACGACCATGCTGCGCTTCCAGGAATAACATGGTGGAGGATTCCATCAGGGTCTGGAGCACACGAGAACGCCGAGCACTGAGTCGTATTTAAGGTTCCCTGAGGAGCCGTTATTACTGAAGGCTCATGATGCGGCTACGGGGAGCTAGCCAAGCAAAGACTCCGCCGAACTAGCCAAAAACAATATCGACACGCCAATAAACTCCAACAGCCAACCCAACAGGCCTCCCAGAGCCATGATGAATACAAAGCAAATGTGTCCACACCACCACAAACAAGAAAAACTGTAAGCCATGTTTGAAAACCACAGCTATATTTCTATGCATAGTTGTGGGTATTGCTGAAAGCGTGACAGAAGCATGGTTCTTTTATGCTAATTTTTAGCCTTCACTATAGGAAAGGTTAAAAAGTGTGCCGTGTGCAAAGAACTGTCACTTGAACTCGGGTAATGAATTCCCACCTATTTTACGTCCCCACGGGAAAATTTTACATTTGTGCTTAGTTTCTCTTCACACCCAGTGAACAGATGTCTAGTTTCAACACTGCTCTTTTCTGCCCTGTAATGACCACTGAAAATAATCACACCTACCAACTGCATTAGTCTCAGAAAACCCTTTAGAGCTTATTTTTTCGAGGACAGAAACTTTTTTTTTTTTTTGCGAGGGAAAAAATTATCTCCAGGATACAAAAAAGTATGCCGGGAACAAAGTCGTGTTAAATTAGCAGCAAGTGTGTCACTCGCAGGAGCTGTCACAACACAGTCTTTAATAAGACCTATGATTTGTGCCGTGGGTTTGTTCCAGAAGCTGACAAGTCCGCCGTACTGCTGCCCCTCGTTGGGAAGAGGTTTGTGCCAACAACAAGGACTGTGGGAGCATTTTGGGAGTGTTTTAGTGTGTGTGTGTGTGTGTGTGTTTGTGTGCCAGTGACAAGGGACTTGTGATTCAAGGACTGCAAGGATGCCTTTTAATGTTGTACATGTGGATACTCAATTCCCTCAAAAGCCATTACTATTGAAAGATGTATTAAACTGTCAAGCTGTCAAGGAAAGTAAATATGTTTGATTAAGAAGAACAGGAGAAGCCAGTATGCTTGGTGAATGTAGAGACAGTTACAAAATGCTTTGGACTCTGCCAACAATGACATGCAGGAAGTGAAAGTGAGCACTTTACGAGAAAGCAGATTTTTTACAATTCCGTGTCCGTCAGAGTGTGTAGCCAAGAACAACCCCACCATTATTGTGGAAAGGTGAGTGAAGCAGGCACTTCTTGATTGTGCCTGATTATTCTTCATTGTTTTCATAAACACAAAGCCCCTTTCCAAAGCGTACTGACATCAAACACTCGTCAATCCCCTGAAATTATCATCAAAACCGAACTTCACAGAAAAGGCAAGCATTAAAATCAACAGGGATAATGGCGGCAACACTGTCTGGAGAACTCGCAAATGAACGAAGTAGATTAAATGATTTATGTAAGGCTTTTATGCTTTCACATTAACTTTGACAGACAGGCTTTTCTTCTGTTTTATTAACTGCTTTAAAAAATCCCCTTCTCCTCAAAGGAACCGAAAAAGGCACCTGAGTCAACATCGGTTTCAAAAATCATTGGCATCCCTTCAAAAGAAATATCACTTCAAATTTCATGAAGTCTCCCACCAGACACGTTGACACTTCAGCCCACAGCCATACCTAAGGGTGCAATTGTTCCAACATGTACACCTGTTAAAGAAAGCCACATACTGTGCTTTTCATATCCATATAAAAGCCAACGCAACATTGTACATTGCATGAAATTAATTAATCATTACATCAAGCTGAATTTGTATTTGTTTTGACCTGCAAGCTAAAAGTACTACTGTGAGTTGGGCTTTGAAATCATCTCACTCTCAATAGCTTGTAGCAGAGGGGTGTTCATTTGTACTGGATTGTGTGATTTTAATCCCCAGAAATACACATACACTGCCAAGTAGCAAGTGGCTTAGTTTTGAGCTTTGAGACCACAGAACAGAAACATAATAATGTGTTTTCAATTCAGTATATTCCACCTCAGAGGAGATGCCATTTTTGCGTTTTCTCCACACATCTCCAATCTTTTGTTCTGTTTTTTACTCTAACAACCCCCCAGTGTCCCCCCACCTCCATCTCAGCCTTTCATTGACAGCGTAACCCAAGACCTCCGAATGCTTTCATCCCGTCTTTGATATTGATCTCATTTACCTGGCTCCAAACTCCAACCCGTCTCTCCTCTCCTCTCCCCACCCTCTCCACTCCACTCCTCCCAAAGAGTGAGTGACCGTAAGCATATTAATTCACTTTGGCCCTTGATTGTGATTGGTTCTGGCAGCTCAGAGGGAATTAATATGTGCTGGCCTCCTGGAAAGCAGAGGACAGTCAGTCTTGAGGCTAATGAGCGACAGGGATGTTGAGGCCTCAGATAGGCAATTACAGCTGACAACAGCCTTTCAACAGGACAGGAACGAGACAACTTTTTTTCTTCTTCTGTTGAGGGGTAATTTGAGCTTTAATTTGTGAGAACATTTGGTAAGATTTGAGTTTTGAGGTGAGGCATTTTGAAAGAAACACTGAAAAAATGTATCTGGAAAGTAGTATAATAGCTCTATAGTTGCTGTTGTGATCTGGTAGTTTGTGTTACTAACAAGGTAATTCAGTAAATGTGCACACAATTTAGTAAATAGTGCACATTTTCTGGATATACACCAAAAAAATCTTGCAAAGACCCCTCAAGGGTTCCATACTTAAGAACCCCAGCTATATTCTTTTTCAGAGTAGAAACAGGGTAAATAGTATTTTGATATGGTTTGTCAGAGGTGGGAAGAGGACAGAGAGAGAGAGAAAGAAAGAAAAAGAGATGAAGAGAGGTAAATGAAAAACAAAACCTTGAAACTGCTCAGCCCACTGAGAAATTGAAAGAGAGATGTGCATGACGAAGTTCAACACATCTTAGTGTTTCTGACTTTTTCCTCGCTCTATTTGTCTCTCTCTCTCTGTTTCTCCCCCTCTCCCTCGTTTTCTCTTTCATAACAAACACAGATGATATCCTGAAATGACCTGACACCAGTTGGTGAGAAACACACACAAACACACAGAAAACCCTCCAACTTGCTCTGAAACTCGTCTTGAGGGAAAAGGTGGAGCTTCAGCAGTCTGTTTGAAGCATGAAAACTCAGATTAATACCAAGCCACTAATTTACTTTCCCCATCCCAGGTGTTCCTGTATGGCAACATCCTCTGCCACAGAAAGATGGATGGACCCCACTCTCTCCCTCTCCCTTTCCTTCTAGATGATCCCTCTTTCTTCTCTGTGATAGCGGCTGAGGTATTTCGCACGGTGAGTTTAAAGCTGTAATCCTAATTGCTGCAAGGAGCTTGGCACCCCACCATTCAGCACCTGCCTGGCTGCTAGTCGGCATCCTGACACTCTGGTCCTGGGCACAGCAGGGTGCCCCCCCCCCCCCCCCCCCATTGCTGCTCGAGAAACGCTGTATTGCACAGCAGCAGCCCTCCGTAACTACCATCATGGAGGCACAGAGCTTCTTTTCTTTTTGCGCCCCCCCCCCCCTTTATTTTTCAGCAGCAAACTCTGTCAGATGAGTGTTGAGGAATGGGAGGGGGTGGGGTGGGGTGGGGTGGGAGGTTGTCAGGGGAGCGGAGGGGTGCAGGGGGATGGGGGCAAGGGGGTTCAGGTGTCCTCGGGGTAATCTTACTGGCGAGCTAATTAGCGGCGTGGCTACATGAGCGGGAAACGGCGAGGGTTTTCAAGCGGTGATGAAAAGACAGGCCCCGGTTTCATTTTCTCTCTGCCTCGCTGGCAAATTGCCGGGCTAAATGAAAGCGAGGAGCACCGGGCGCCTGGGCCGCACGCTCAAAAAAAAAAAAACCCAGTCGCTGAAATCACAGCGGCCGCCCGTCTCTTTTTCTGTCATCGAGGCGGCTGACTTACGTGAAGGGGACCAACGGCAGCACGGGGAAACATCTCCGCTTTAAAACTTCCGGAAACTTTTCAACATCTTTACCCCTTTCTTTTCATTCTATTCCTGTCGTGATCAAAAGCAATTTTTAGCAGTATGGAGAAGAAAAAACCTCCACACAATTTCAACCTCCTGTGCGCCACAATCTACCATTCTACATAACACACCTTAGGGAATTGAATGCAGAGTCCCAGGCTTCAAACCAATCTTCTGAATGCTGTGAATACTGAATATTTTGTCTCTCCAGTCGCCAATTTGTAAGATAATCAGATCTTAATGTATACAGCATCGGCCTCTAATTTGGATAAACGAACAACAACAACAAAATCAAAACAATCGAGTGATAATTGCCACACTCTGTTGAACTGCAAAGCTCCTTCTCCATCTCAACCATTAGAGTGGAGGATGGCTCTTTAATGCCAGCCCGATCCCTGGATGACGCTTATCTCTGACAGCCAACCTCCCTGTGAAACTTTAATTGCTTTCGCTCCTGTATAATTTACATCAGCTGAAGATAATGCGGGGTCCATTTGAGCCTGAGGCCAGTATAGATACCTCGGCATGCTGTTGCCATGAAAAAAAAAATGCCTGCTATCATATATTAAATGGAAGGCGGGGGAAACGATGGAAGATAGCGTTAATGATAACTATTAATATGATAACATTTTTTTTTTTTTTATGTGGTTTGTTTAAGGCTTATGGGTGGGGGAGAGTGATTGTAGGGGTTCCAATTTCTCAACATGGTCCCAAGGATAATTGTTTCTTTACAATTCACAATTCCTTATCAAATAAATCATACAGGGAAATGAGATCAGCCATCATCTACCCATAATGTTCTCTGTAATGGATGAGGGAAAAGTCACTACCATCATCTCCTAACAAAGACTTGTGATGTAGGACTATGATTGGACAACACTAGGAGATGGGGGTTTGGTGAGGTGGGGAGACACCAGATGAACAGAAAGTAAGTTGAAACTCCTGGAAATTGAGGAAATGACGCAACATACTTCACCCTCTGCCTTTTCTATTGTCCGTCATTGTCACCCCTGCCTCCACCCCTCTGTCTGAGCTGGAAATACTACCTTTAAGGGCACACCTTCACCTTTCAGATCTGAGATCACACCTCACATCACACCAGCCAACGAACCCCCCCTTTGCTATTTAAGTCCCAGAAAGGAATCCAATTTACGCAGTCCCAAACTCTGGCTGTGGACCGGTCCAATTTGGCGCGCTGGGCCTTTTGCGCCAAGGGTGTTCTGAAGAGGCGGGTGGCAGGGCAGGCAGGGGTGGGTGGGGGGGGGGGGGGGGGGGGGGGCATTGCGGTACGCTTTCCGGGCTCGCTCCGGCTTCTCATTACGGGTCTCTGTGCCGTGCGCGACGGGAAACGCTGTCACGGTGTCACTGGAGGAGCCTCGGGGAGTCTAATTGGGCCCGCGGTCCTCACAAAAAGGCAAAAGGCTGCTGGACGTCAGTGTGTGACTGATGCCAAAGTCTCTGGCTGGTGTCTTGGACTCGCAACGATTTGAAGTTCATAAGCTGGAGACACACATGAGAGAATAACTGCACATATCACATGAGTACGCACAGAGAAGCTTACTTGTCAACACACACACGAACACACACCAAAACTAAAAGCATATACACACACTAGCACACACACACACACACACCAAAACTAAAAGCATACATACACACACACATACATAGCATACAGAAGCATAGTTCCAGGGATCTTCATGTCAAAGACGTCACTGACGCCAGTTATTCATTTGCAAATTAATAATTATAAATATATTTAGGTTTCTAATTGATATTTACACTTCTAACCACCATACATCCATATTTTAAAATGGCCAAGGCAGAAAATACATAAATGAAAAGGCAATTTGCAGCCATTTGCACGTAAGTAAAAGTCACACACCTGCAGATAATAATAAGATGGTGCGCACTTTTTGACGAGTCAGCTGAGAATATGTAGCCTTTGATTTTCATGGAGTGGGGGGGTCCTTGTTAGTTTACGCAAACCAAGCCAAGAAGGCTGATTCTGATTTTGATAATATGATCTGCACAAAAGATAAACTTAGGTAAACAACGATGTCAATATTGTTGTCAAAATCTTAACCCAGATTCGAACTCTTGGACAGGGGACTGGTAACTGCTGTGCAACGGCGGCTGTCTTCAGCCTGCCTCAACGCAATGCGCCACAGAAGTGTGTGCAGGTGCCCGTTCACGTGCTACTAAACGTCATTAACTACCTTAGTCCAGACTACTGAAGTTTGGAAACTATAATGGTCCACGTTTAAGTGTGAGGTTGCATGTAATGTATCATTAAGCAAATGTTCTGCACCTCCTTCTGTTGATCTCCCTTCTCTCTCCATCACCGGAGTGCTCTTTTGTTGTTTGATCTATGCCAGAGATCTACCAAAAATACAGTAAAATCACTTACACTTCTCTCTTCTCCTTCTCTGAATAATGGTTACCAATGTCCATGCCTGATCCTGACATACATAGACATAATATACATAGACGCTGCATTGGCTGCTGGAAACCATAGATATATATACTGACTAGATGTCGCCTTGACGACTGCTGCTCATTAGAACGAATGCGTCAATCGAGACGCCATCTTGCCGCGGTGGCCCACTCATATAATGCATTAACGTCAATCTGAGCAAAGATCTAGCGAAAATTAAATCACCATAAATAGTCAAAATCTCAAGCAATTATCTAGTTTTTTGGGTTGTTCCAACTGACAGGTATGTATTTATGGTCGAGTCTAGAGGAAACTAAGCTTTTGACGATAATAAAGATACATTTTACCCGTCTAGCCCCATAGACTCATTCATTCTGCACTAGCTAGCGGCGGCCCCTAGAGGAACAATGAGTGAACTGCAACCAGGTTCGATACAATGAAAGTAAACAGACTCTCCGTAGACAGGCTCTGGTTGAGGCCACATACCTCTCGTCTCGTTTACTCGTGTAAGTTTTAATCTTACCAGAAGTTGCTGTAAATCTGTAGAACATTTACTTCCGTGCTTTAACATGGTCTGCTACTTCATACGCCAGTCGTTACTTTTTTAATAATGGGCCAATGCTATGGCCAAACAAGATGTAGCTTAATTCACAAATGACAAAGCCATGAGAAAAGTGATTTTCTTACGTTTCAACAACAACGAAACCGAGTTTGCCATCATTGTGAGAAGTTCCCAAATTTGTCGCTAATCGCTAAAAAGGTTTTCTGTCGCTGGGGATGGCCAAACGTCGCTAAATAGGTAACACTGACAATACGGGAGAACTAGTTTAGAGCTTCAGATCCCCGCTACAAGATGGCGGCGGTGTTGACGCATGCTGAGAAGCCGAAGGCGACATCTAGTCAGTATATATATCTATGCTGGAAACGAGAAATGCGGCCGCCATCTTGGACCGGTCATACTCCTCATTGCGTTGCAGCAGAAGATACAAGATGCCAGCCCTGTGCAGCATGTTCCTGCTCAAATCGGCGGACCATCGCAAACAGGGCTCGGGGGATTTACTTTTCACAAGTAAGATTTAACATTACCGTAATAATGGTTGTATTTTGTGAATAGAATATTACCAGAGAGTTGAGAAGGAGCAAGGATCTTTGATATTACTGTATGAGAATCGTAGCCAGCTAGCTAGGCTGTTTACTCGGTGTTCACCCGGCTATGAACGGAGACTTGATAAGTCATATTCCATAACACTGACTTAGATTACAACTGACACAAAAAGGCTATTGTAGAAATAAATCATACTAGATTTGGCCGGCGAATTTTACACAAGTGGCACAGACTGTAGCCTATTATTGGGCAATCACTAGCTGCTACTTGTAGCCTAAGCGTGTTGGTAGCTTCACTATTTCCTGAATAAAGTAACTTTTCAATAGCTTAACTTCTTTATTTATCAAGTAGCTTAGCCACACAAGCGACACTTTTCTTGTCATGTGTAATTGGCACAATTTAAAGTAGCTTCCTATGTAGAGAACTAGCCTACTGCTGTGTTTGTGTTACTAATACATTTGACTGGGTGGTAGTATTGTGTAGTGTTTTATTCATGGCAGAGTAACTGATAGTTTAGCTCACTACAATTTCTAAGTAGCTTGCCCAACACTGTATTATTCACATGTCATTTACCCTAACAAGAATAAGATGCCTCTCAAATTCCTTTCATTTATTTATTTTTAGTGCTGTCAGTTAAACGCGTTATTAACGGCGTTAACGGAAACCTATTTTAACGGCGTCAATTTTTTTATCGCGAGATTAACGTTCATTTTGGTGTAACAAATTAGTTGTGTGCCGCCAAAGATTTTTTCACTGTCACTTGTTCTGTTATCAACATTCCTCTTTGGCTGCTACTATTTGCGATGCACTCTGCTTTCGACATTCATTTACATTAGATTCCATTCTTTTCAATACAACTCTGCACACCAGCATCGCACTTTGCAGCCGTGTAAATCACGATTCAGTTATATTTGGTCGCTGCTCCATAAAATCCATTGTTCATCCAGTGTTTGCCTGTTAAAAACTTCGGCGTTGATATGTGTGGCAAGTGACAGTGCACCATAGACTGTAGGCCTATAAAATGGCAATGCACTCATGTTGAAAAGTTCCTTATTTTCAACTGAACTCAAAGACAATGAATATAATATGTTCTGTTTGTTATGCCCTTTATAATGTGTGTAGGCCTACATTTTGTGCATGCACTTCTGCAGTAGCATTTATTTCAGTTTATATCAGCTATATTTCTGAAGAATATATTGTGTTGCCTCAGGTCTGCTGCACATCTTTTGACATTTAATTTGAAATAATTAAATAGACCTATGTCTTAAAGTTCAGTTAATAAAGTAACTTGCTTTGCTTTCATTTGAATCCCAATCAAGATAAACCATAATTGCTTTATTGTTAATATGGACTCCTGGAAAGTTCAGAAATGCAAAATAATAGAATTTTAATCATATGATAAAATATGCGATTAATCGTGATTAACTATAGGAATTCAGCGATTAATCATGATTAAAAATGTTAATCGTTTGACAGCACTATTTATTTTATATCTCCCTAGAACCACTGCCTTGCTCAAGGAGACTGTGAATGAACTAAATAGTCTCCTCACATCCCTGGAACTGAGGAAGGTGCAGCTCTTCATTGCAGTATTGCAGGGCATCTGCTACACTGTGACTGAATATTTGATTTATGAGCTCCACCTTCATCACCTGCATTCACCACTCTGTGTCCCATTTTCCCATCGTCTGGTTGACTCGGTCCTCTTTTATGGAGTTTACCCAGTTTCACTATGTACTGCTATCTTATTTGCCCACCTGCTGTCTGAAGCACTTTTTTCTAAGCCAAAGTGTACCTAAGCAATTTTAGCACGGTGGGAACATACAAAATGACATGCACCAGTTATCAAAATCATAGAACCAACTGCATGACAGTAACCTCTGTCTCACTGAGCCTGTGAAGACACTCCCCGATTCTTTACTGATTGCAATGAACGGGGCTGATCTTAGCAGTTTCTAAAATGTTTCTTAATTCCTCTTTATTTAATCTCTTCATTGGGGCTGAAAGCTTTCTGTGAACTGTAAATAACAGATGCTGTTGATGAACCCATTGACACTGTACAAGTGACAAGTCACCTTTTTGTCTTGAATTGATGAACTGTTACACTTACTATGCCAAACCAATGTCTGTTTTTTAAGGATCAGAAACAAACCTACAAACTTGCACTTTACAATATTTATGGAACTTGTCTAACAAATGCTGTTGATATTGAACCCAGTTACTCCATTTCCTTTACTTATGCCACACCAATGTCTGTTCATCAAACTTTATTTTTGATGGCACTGAACTGAAAATGTTAATGGATTTTTTCTGTCAATTTAACCCATTAAAACTTGTATCAAACCAGTTTCTGTCTATGCTGTCAAACATGGATTAGTTATGTTCCCAGTGTTTATATTGGATGTCATCACTTTACAATATATCATATATCAGAATATTCTATTACTATTAAGCCCACTATGAATATTAAAATACACACAACCATGTTCACTGTATCATACAGCTTTTCTACTGGGAGGTTTAACTTATTCTGTCAATTTACCCAAATTTGTCACTAAACCACATAGGCCTACTTGGAATACCCCTCAGATGTCTGAATGGCACTGATCTCACTTAAATGTTTATGGAACCTTTCTGTGAATAATGCTGTTGATGGAACTTTTCTGTCAACTGTGAACTATATTTAACTCATTAAACTTGTATCAAACTAGTTTTGTCTATGCTGTCAAACATGGATTATGTTCCCAGTTTTGATATCGGACGTCAGGTCACTTTATATCATATATCAGAATATTCTATTACTGTTAAACCCACTATGAATATTAAAATACTCATGTATAATAATAATCATGTATAATAAATAATCATGTGTCCTGTATCATAGCTACATAACCTTTGCAGCAAAAAAAAAACGAGTGAGAATCTGTTCGGTATTCAGTGAGATATGATTAATTAAGTGTGCTGACAGCTCATCTCACCGGCCAAACAGATTACACTGAGTGGAGTGGATGTGCTTATTATTTTGGTTGATAAAATTCAAGATTTATGTGCAAAAAAAAGCTAATTTGAGTTTTCAGAGCAACATGTTATGGCAATACCTGAATGCAGACCTTATTGATCATTACTATTCTACCTTCCTAACCTTTAATTGCGAGTTGAAATTAATGTTAAATGATGACATACATAGGTCTGCAGTACAAATGTTTTTTAAATTGTAGCTGAAACGAGTACAAAGGATCTTTAATCTATTCATTGAATTCATCGTCAGAACAGGAGCACAGAGGATGCCATCTCTATGGCACTTCACTCTGCCCTGTCCCACCTTGACAATAGCAACACCTATGTAAGAATGCTGTTCATTGACTTCAGCTCAGCTTTCAACACCATCATCCCCTCCAAACGGATCACCAAACTCAGTGAACTGGGCATCAATACCTCCCTCTGTAACTGGATTCTGGACTACTTGTATTGCATTCATTGTGTCTACACTTGAGATAAATAAGTTTGGTTTTTCTTTTATCACATACACATATATTGGTATATGTTTTTTCTTTACCTTAACATGTTTCGACGTATACTTCCATCTTCATCAGAAGTGTAGTGTGACTTGTTTTTATCAGCTGATGTTGTTACGGAGGTTTGATCCACCTGTCAGTTTTTTGACAGGTGGACCACACCTCCTGCTGTCAGTCAGCCACCCCCCAGGACGGCACTCCAGGTATGGGAGAGCATATATGCTCCCTCATCTCTGTTCATCGTCTTTGGGCTCCGCTTTCTTATTTCAATCGCCTCCTTTATCCAGCGGTGGTATCGGTTGTTCTCCTGCTTAACCCTTAGAACCCTAAGCTGTTTTTAGGGCATTTTCACTACCTTTATTCATAAGGATTTATTCTGGTCATTGTAAGTGCCACACACACATATCATATATTGTTTTTTTTCAGCAGAGTCTAGGCTATCCAGATCTGCCATCAGTTCATGTATTAGTACTGGCATTGATTTTTCGAATTAAAGAATTAAAATACAAAAAGCGTATTATAAAAATTCTTATATTTTGTCATGTATCTCACCACAGCAAGCTCATAGCTCTACATGCATTTCATTTGTGTGTAGGGCAGACTGTCCTGAATCTGGCAATATAATTGCCATGTTGGAGGGATACTCTGGGGCTGAGTAATTTACAGAAATATGTTGTGTGTGATTTACGGAAATAAATGCCACTTTTTATTTAGTGATGAAAAATGACTTTTCTGTGCTCCATATCTGTGACATGAACTGATCTGACCTGACTTGACCCGAGTTTGCGTGTTAGCCTGCGTGTGTATGCACTCATGATTCTCAACTTTATACTGCATTGCCATAAACAAAGTAAAGGCAAAAAAGGTGTTTCTTTGTTGAACAAATTGGAATGCAATGTGAGCCTTGAATTGGATGCCATGCAGGAATCTCAAAACCGGATTATGAACATGCTTTGCCATAGAGATACACGATAGCGTTGGATAATAAACATGCTTTGCCACAAAAACAGACAAAAACGTGGGGTAAGTCCAGCTATATGAAGTTATTATTTTGCTGTCACTTCGTCTGTTTTATGACCCAGAAGGATGTACTTGGTATCAAATGATAACTTGATGTCTCCTCTTTCATCTGACATGCGTGGCATATCTATCCGATCACAGGTCCGCGAGTAATTCAAACGAGTGTAATGGGAGTGCAGCGTTGGTCATTTCGTCTGTTTTTATAAGCCAGAAGGATCGATATACATGATACCAATGAATAGCCCTGTGTCTCCTCTTTCATCTGATATGCTTGCCATATCTATGCGATCACGGGTTCGCGAGTAATGGGTGCGCAGGTGAACGCAGAGAAGTATAGGCTGTAAATATGATGCAATTTGATTTAATTTCATGATTTTTTTTTCATTTTCATACTTGATCGCACAGACAAGTGCATGGTCTCGTTGGAAAGCCCCACTTCTGCTCTGTCACGCAATAAAAGTTTCATCTCGCTGCGATGAACGGTTTCGGAGCAATGTAACAGAGAAGAAAGGGTGTGTTTTTTGACGCACTTTGCGTCAATCGGGTTCTAAGGGTTAATGACTGGCATGCAGGAGGTGTGGTCCACCTGTCAAAAAACTGACAGGTGGCTCACACCTCCGTAACAACATCAGCTGATAAAAACGCGTCACACTACTCCACCGTGTGACCTTTTGATGAAGACGGAAGTATACGTCGAAACATGTCAAGGTAAAGAAAAAACATCTACCAATATATGTGTATGTGATTAAAAGAAAAACCAAGCTTATGGATTCTGGACTTCCTAACCAACAGACCTCAGTCTCACCTGAGACTTCACCTCCTCAACCATCGAACACCAGTGTACCACAGGGATGTGTGCTGAGCCCTCTCCTCTACTCCCTCTTCACCTACGACTGCACACCTGTACATGGCTCTAACACCATTGTCAAGTTTGCAGATGACACTACGGTGATTGGGCTCATCAGCAATAACGATGAGACGGCCTACAGGGAGGAGGTCCAGCACCTAACATCGTGGTGCACTGATAACAACCTGGCTCTCAACACCAAGAAGACCAAAGAGCTCATTGTGGACTTCAGGAAGTCTAAAGCTAGCACACACACACCCATTTTCATCAACAGGACTGAGGTGGAGGATGTCACCAGCTTCAAGTTTCTGGGTGTCCACATCTCTGAGGACCTCTCTTGGACCCTCAACACCTCTACCTTGATCAAAAAGGCTCACCAGCGTCTCTTCTTTCTGAGGTTCATCTGTCTCCTCAGATCCTGGTGAACGTCTACCGCTGCAACATCGAGAGCATCCTCACCAACTGTGTCACAGTTTGGTATAGCAACTGCTCTGCCCATGACCGGAAAGCACTGCAGAGGGTGGTGAAAACTGCCCAACACATCACCGGTTCCTCACTCCCCTCCATCGAGGCCATCCAGGGCAAGCGATGCTTGCGTAAGGCGCGCATCATCAAAGACTGTTCTCACCCCAACCACAGACTGTTCACCCCACTCCCCTCCAGGAGGCGTTACAGGTCTCTCCACATCCGAACCAGCAGGTTCAGAGGAAGCTTCTTTCCAGCGGCTGTCACCCTACTGAACTCTAGCTCTGCATCCCGGTGACATTCAACCAACTAAGCCCCCATCACCCCCTGCCCCGCCCCCGCCTGATGCCTCCTTGCCTGTGCCTGTTGAGGTGTCCACGACCATGGCAACCTTGACAGGGACAACAAGGAGGCAGACATCCCCTACCCCCCCCCCCCCCCCCCCCCCACAACTGCACTACCCTATCCCACCCATCTATCCCATCCATCTATTTATTTACAAATGTACATACTGTAATTACACTTATACTGTACATAGCCATATTCTACTGCTTTTCATCCTGCACATACACTTATTATTAATACTATTGTAATGTTACTGTTTCTGCACTACAATGGTGCTGTTACCACACTGCACATAGTTGTACATACTGTACCTATCTGTCTATATGGTTCATACTAAATATCCATATTTATTCAGTTTTTCTGTAATATATTCTGTTAATACACTGCATATATCTATATTGTTCTTACTACTAGTATAATGGTACCGCCACTACATTGCACATACCTGTACATGTTGTTCATACATTGTTCATATTACAGTACATAGCCATATTTATTCTGCTCTTATAAGGTAACTGCTAATACACTGCACATATTTATATTTAATTTATGCTACTCTAAATCACCTTCTGCAAAACAACTGTATACTACTGTCTACACTGCACTATATTTCTTGTCCTGTCTATGCACCACCTGCCTATACTGTGTATATCACATTGTACTTTTCTGCTTTTTTGCACTTCTGGTTAGACACAAACTGCATTTCGTTGTCTCTGTACTTGTTCTCTGCACAATGACAATAAAGTTAAATCTAATCTAATTTAATCTAAAAAATGATCTGCCTCTGCTTTGCCTCTTTACGGATCATGCTATGAATAGCAGCAGAAATGTCTGCATAAGTTGAGACACTGTTATTGACCTTCTGGACCAGAGACATTCCATCAATGATTGTTGCTGTATTATATTCATCTGGAAGATTATCTGATAGTGATGCAAGTTTCTGCAAATGCTTTGCAAGTGCTGCTTTAGAGGTTTTCCTTGGGGTCCCCTCAGGTGTCGCTAATGACCATGGTTAAGGTCCAAAGGGTGACAAAAGACTTCTCTCATGTCCAGTCTTTAACATGATGGTGTTGCCATGTGCCTGTGTTTTCTTTTTTGACTCATGCTCGTAAATTTATTTAATTTTTGCTTTGTCAATGTATCATGGAATTTGTGCTTAGGTGTATCTGACTCCAGCCTCTATGTCATGATCTTTGCCTGTAGTATGAGCCTGAATCAGATCATCTCTAACCTCGTGTTGCTTTACCTGCTGTAGATATGCAAATGAACTCATGTTCCTCTGAAAATGGATTGATCCCATTTCAGTTTCTGTCTCATCAGATCTAACTGTGTAGAATTTTTAAAACTGTTGTAAATGCATGTACTTCTAGATCAAGTCTTGGAAAATTATTATTTCTTTTCAATGGAAATTATTTTAACATCAGATGAAAGACAATTTTAAGTATGATAATAATAATAATAATAATTGTACATAATGATAACAATGTGTAAAGTATGAATATTTTCACCAACTAGTTCATCTACATCTCATTCCCACATTCTTACTAGTCAAAAGTACAACTGAAATGTATAATGTAGATCATTTTAGCACCTGTGATGCAATTACCATAATTTCCCAACTATTAGCTGCAGCTTATACAATGATTTTGCAAAATGTCTTCAGCTATGAGGTTAATACACGGGGGCAGTTAATATGGTATATGGTTTTGTTTCTTTTAACTTGCATAAAACACTGTCCTGTGGCTTATACACAATACGGCTAATACACAGGAAATTACTGTATGTATTTCATGTGCCCTGGACATTATAAAATTATAATATTTATGTTAAGCTGGGTACATGTGGTGATGTGAACAATTTTCATATGGTATTCCTTGAATGTAAAGGTAATATGTGATTGGTAATCATGATGTTTTGATCTCTTGGAATATCTCTTATGGGTAGTTTCAATAAAATACTAATTTACTGAATTTTGGGGTGTTTCCGAATAGTACATTTACAAATAGTAAGTCTCTGCTGGGAGGTAGGAAGGTATAAATACATTGATTAATGAGGTAGTGGGCATTTCAATTAGTGCTGCAACACGTTGTGTCTCTGAAAATGTAGATTTGTTCATTATTACACATAAATCTTGAATTTTATCAACCAAAATGAAGGGCAAAATCACATAATGATACAAAATATGTATGCCAACATCAAACACCACATATGCATCAGTAATAATGAGGTTTGAATTATTTTCTGGGCTCTTATGAGTGGTTTAGGCGGAATTTCCTTTTTTCAAATCAGAGGTCAACTTTGAAGGCCTGTACAGCCACAAAGCTACAAGATCCAACTTGCTATCATACCATTTTATACTCCAGAGATATGTAGCTTTCAGAAAAATATAGTGAGAATTTGCCCCCCCCCCCCTGGCTCAGCCCCCTCTAGATATTTAATGGTTTATTGTTTGTCACTGTTAAAACATCTCCCTTACAACAAAAATCCTACATTGCAGGCCTACTGTGTATCAAAACTGCATTTTTTTTTTGCTATAGTGTTAGAGAGTGTAACATCCTCGTCTGCTCCTCAGAACATCAGTACAAATGTTCCCTTCTGACTAAATTTAGTTATTTAAAGCTGAGTGTAATACATCTCTCTCTCTCTCTCTCTCTCTCTCAAAACGAGCACTGAAATGTGTCGTGCCA
>NC_055977.1:17229041-17231541 GCF_018492685.1 Alosa sapidissima
CTGAGGAAACAGCACTGCAAAGCAACTGACACCACTCCATTAGAAATGATTGGGAGAAAGTGGTAGTCGGGAGATGGTGCTGGGTGAGACTTGTGAGAAATCGTCGGCAGACAGACAGAATGCGGGAAAATGATACTGCAACATCGGACTCCGACTTCCCCCGGGAGAGGAGGTAAAGAGATAATATTTCTAGAAATTACTGTAATGACCCTGAGCCTTATTGAAAATGCTCTAATTATGAACCCCGCGACGCTTTGTCTATCTATTTGGTAATGACTATGATGGGACATATTAGAGAGAGAGGGAGAGTGGGGAAAAGGCAGAGGAAGAGAGGGAAAGAGACAATGAGAGTGAAGCCCAGATCTGTCTCACACTCACTAAATTATACATGTGTAAAGCACACACTCACACAGTCTCACTCACACATGCTTGCATCATTATGCTTATTCTCCAATTTCTCCGAGGCCAACATACGCTTGCCGTTAATGTACTTTTGATGGATGCCAAGTGTGGCCGGAGAAGCATTAAAGTGTAATAGGCATACAGGGGATTCATCTTCTGGGAGACAGTGCATGCTTTTACTGAACTAGAGTGTCTAATTGATCAACCTTGTCTGGCAGCATGAGTACAATATGGCAAGAGTTAGAGGTGAAGGCTTAATGTTCCCAGTGATATGCAAGAGCTTTGCATTATTTTTGTTTATTTTTGTTGAGCCGAGCTGCAGGAGTTTGATTGCAGAAGCTGTTCAGTCCTCGTAATCGGCCCTAACAATCCCCACACCTTTTGTTTTTTTCATTATCTTCAAGACGGCAGGTGAGTGGACAAGGATATCGCACAGCTTTTCCTCCCGTATTAAATATTGATTTTAAAAAAGATTGAACAAGGGTAAAGGACCAGAATAGCAGCACAACGCTTTTGTGATGCTCTGGTACCGATAAAAACAGAGTGAGAGACGCTGTCTGCGCTCGCGTAGCCTGTATCATTAGATTAAAACAACCAGAAGAAAAGAAGAATTGTCTTAAAAGAAAGTATGAAAAAAATGTATAAAGAGATGGGAGAGAGGAGGAGGAAGAGGAGGAGGAGGGAGAGGAAGGGCATCACAAGAGGAAGTAGCGCTAATTGGGATGTTTTGCATGTGTGTGTTTTTTTTGTCGCCATGACGGCTCCCCTGAGTCCATCACGTGCGTTCACAAGGTTTGTCACGTCCCCGATGCTAGTAGTCACAGAGTTGTTACATCCGAACAGCAATGACGTCTAAGCGCATTTAATCAGCTGCACGGGAACCTTAGTGTGTCAATAACGGAGAAGAACGAAGGAACGTCTCAGAGAACGGAGGAGAAAGCACCTCACTGGGGAGCGAATGAAGAGACAAGGAGACGAGGCAGACACAGAGAGACAGACAGACAAAAAAAAGCACAGAGGAAGATCTAGATGATCACAAGAATCAGAGGGAGAAGAAGAGGAGGGAGGGTGTGTGATACAAAGAAAGAAAGAAAACAAATCTGAGAGAACTAAGGGAAGCAGAGAGGGACAGAAAGCCTGTCACAAGGACAGAGGGGAGTGGATGAAAGAGCCAAGCCAGGCGGAGCACTGGGAGGCAGAGCTACAAAGCATGTTTGTGGTTTGGGGCCGCGTGTTGCGCGTTGTCCAGATTCTCCCAGGACTGCTCATGAGGGTCAGTGTCTGTCTGTGACGAGGAACGGGGGGTTGGAGGGGGGCGGGGCGGGGTATTAATATTTCAGTGCGGTGGCCGCTGGGATCCCTGTGAATGATTTATAGGCGCCGCGCTGCGGAAACAAGACTCCGGGCCTAATGTCGCCTACAAGCTCATTCTCTGGTCCTCCCGCTGCGTCCGCATTGTTCTGGCTCTCCCTTTACCTTTGCAGAGATCGCTGTTCTTCTTTTGTGCGCTGCCTCTCTGATCGCACGCACAGTTCTGACGTAACTTGGGTTACATGTATTTTTTAAAAAAGAAAATTAAACTTTACTTTAGTCTTCTGTTTCTGTCTATTATTCCCTCTCTCTCTCTCTCTTTCTCTCTCTCTGTGGACTCCCTGCCTGGGAGCTTTCAGTATTCTTATAACAATGTTTTTGTTCCTCATCCAGCAGTGCCAATGTGCCACTAGAGCTTGAGTGCTGAGCTGCCTGGCACTGCATACATACAAACACACACACACACACACACACACAATGACACTCACTCCCTGTTGCTATCCTGTTAGATGCATAATCTCTCTGCTTATTGGATTTAGACTTCATAATTGGTGAATGGCTCCTCTTGGACCCATCCTTGCCATAGATCTCTGTCAAAATCATGCTTGCAGGCAAATACACATGATCTCTCTCACTCTCTCTGAAGTTCTTTCCTATTCTGATGCAATGCCAACCCAGTGACTGCAGCTTACTTCTTCATCTCTCGAATTCTGCCTTGAAACAACTGTAAACACACTCTGCTTGGCACAAAGCTAAAAAAACACGTCATGCAGAATAAATCAGAGGC